>NW_024041150.1:29544047-29565768 GCF_014851395.1 Micropterus salmoides
ACACAATGGAAGGATGTACGCAACCCTCTTATCAGTTACATACAGACATATTTCCGCTGGGGTGGGACAGGATGCACCCCCTCTTATCATTACATACAGACATCCGGTGGGGGTGGTGGGACCGGAAATAGCTGTCAAAAATGAGTTTGATGGAATGTATTTGATACTTCTCTCTCATATGAAAACATTTAAATATCGATCTTCATTTCATGGAATGGGATATTTTAATTATGTTTCTCTAAAATACACTGAGCAGACAACATCTTTGATACTCTCTTGTCTTTATTTGCGAATTTTGTAATGAAGTAATAAAAGTAACTAAAAGTAATCAGGTTATATTACTTTTATTTTGTGGAACTTTGATTACTTTATTGATTACATTTTTTAAAACAATAATTAGTAATTGTACTGAATTACATTTATAAAGTAACTCTCCCAACCTGGTTGCAGGTCACTTTGGCCATTGAAGTACAAGGCCAAGACAGTGTACAGTAATGAGATGGTTGTTCACGCTGTAAAAAAAATATTACAAACTGATAATACGGTGAAATGAAATATGTGTCTAAAAGCTAAATGACAGTAGAGTACCATCACTTAGGCTACTGTATATTTAATAGTTCACTAGTGATGTGAAAACAAAGCAAAATGTGTTTCCCCAGGAGGGGGCGCGGTCTGATTATGAGTTTACTGTTCACAGAACTCATAAATTGTTAGGCTATCTGTTTGTAAACAAAAGATAAAGACCTAGCATCATCTTCATCTTTTAACTTACAATTTGACGACGTCTTGCTAGCGTAGCAAGGGCAGCACGTCGTTTTCTCTGTCTAGAAATCCTGTTTCTTCTGCTAATCCGCAAACTCTGAATCACCGTGAGAACAAACAAACAAAGATTAAATAGACTAAATACCGGGTGGCATCTCCACAGAGTCCTATAAGCTGTTTTAATAAGATACAATGAGCAAGGTATTTGAAAGCTGTTTTTAACCCTAATGTAAACAAGCAATAGACAAAGGTGTGGCGTGAAAATTAAATATGAAATGTGTATTAGCCTAATTTTATTTATGAGTTATAATAACATGAGTGGAGTAACGCATTACAACACGAAAGGCCGGAAATGACTTTTTTTTTTTTTTTTTGGAGAAAATGCTCAGTATAGTATCATGTAGGCTATTTACAGTGGGTACGGAAAGTATTCAGACCCCTTTAAATTTTTCACTCTTTGTTTCTTGCAGCCATTTTCCAAAAATCAAAAAAGTTCATTTTATTTCTCAGTAATGTACACTCAGCACCCCATCTTGACAGAAAAAAACAGAAATGTAGAAATTTTTGCAAATTTATTAAAAAAGAAAAACTGAAATATCACATGGTCATAAGTATTCAGACCCTTTGCCGTGACACTCATATTTAACTCAGGTGCTGTCTATTTCTTCTGATCATCCTTGAGATGGTTCTACACCTTCATTTGAGTCCAGCTGTGTTTGATTATACTGATTGGACTTGATTAGGAAAGCCACACACCTGTCTATATAAGACCTTACAGCTCACAGTGCATGTCAGAGCAAATGAGAATCATGAGGTCAAAGGAACTGCCTGAAGAGCTCAGAGACAGAATTGTGGCAAGGCACAGATCTGGCCAAGGTTACAAAAACATTTCTGCTGCACTTAAGGTTCCTAAGAGCACAGTGGCCTCCATAATCCTCAAATGGAAGACGTTTGGGACGACCAGAACCCTTCCTAGAGCTGGCCGTCCGGCCAAACTGAGCTATCGGGGGAGAAGAGCCTTGGTGAGAGAGGTAAAGAAGAACCCAAGGTCACTGTGGCTGAGCTCCAGAGATGCAGTCGGGAGATGGGAGAAAGTTGTAGTAAGTCAACCATCACTGCAGCAATCCACCAGTCGGGGCTTTATGGCAGAGTGGCCCGACGGAAGCCTCTCCTCAGTGCAAGACACATGAAAGCCCGCATGGAGTTTGCTAAAAAACACCTGAAGGACTCCAAGATGGTGATAAATAAGATCCTCTGGTCTGATGAGACCAAGATAGAACTTTTTGGCCTTAATTCTAAGCGGTATGTGTGGAGAAAACCAGGCACTGCTCATCACCTGTCCAATACAGTCTCAACAGTGAAGCGTGGTGGTGGCAGCATCATGCTGTGGGGGTGTTTTTCAGCTGCAGGGACAGGACGACTGGTTGCAATCGAGGAAAGATGAATGCGGCCAAGTACAGGGATATCCTGGACGAAAACCTTTTCCAGAGTGCTCTGGACCTCAGACTGGGCCGAAGGTTTACCTTCCAACAAGACAATGACCCTAAGCGCACCGCTAAAATAACGAAGGAGTGGCTTCACAACAACTCCGTGGCTGTTCTTGAATGGCCCAGCCAGAGCCCTGACTTAAACCCAATTGAGCATCTCTGGAGAGACCTGAAAATGGCTGTCCACCAACGTTTACCATCCAACCTGACAGAACTGGAGAGGATCTGCAAGGAGGAATGGCAGAGGATACCCAAATCCAGATGTGAAAAACTTGTTGCATCTTTCCCAAACGACTCATGGCTGTATTAGATCAAAAGGGTGCTTCTACACTGTAAAAATTCGTTCAGTGCTATTGTCCTTATAACTTAATTTTAAAAACTATATTTATTCCAATAAATTAACTTATTTTTCTTTCTTTGTTTTTTGAGTTTTCAAAAAGTAAAAAAGTGTGAATATTTTCGTAACTTAATATTTTCTATAATAAAATTAATTTAATTGGACTTCACCATAAATTGATTTTACAAAACTCATTTTAAAAGTTTATATCAGACGTATCCTTATGGACGTATCAGACGTAAAAAGACACGACCCGCCCACTACCTGCAGCAACAGAAGAACAAGCCCGGGCAAATCCTTCATCTCGTCTGTTCCAGAAGTTTATTCGAACGGGGTTTTCTACGGAGCCGGATAATACTTCACGTACCTCATGTAAGTAACTCTTTGTGTTGTTAAAAGTGAGATTTTACCCTAATTAACGTCTTTGTGCTGCACAATCGCTCTGTCGAAGAGCGCCAATTTCGAATGTGCTCTAACGTTAACGTTACCTCAAACAGTTTGTTAACTTGAGCCACATAAATTACTGTATTAATCTAACGTTACGTGTGTGTGCGCGTTGTATAAGTAATGTTGACTTTGTGTGATAGTTTAATGTTTCAGAGGTGTTTGTAACTTCTTCAAAAACATTGAGTCCGCTGCCAACGCTGTCGAAGCTACGACAGACACACGTAGCCACAGCTAACGTTAGCTAAGTTAAGTGATTACTGATTATCGTCGGTTGGATATGAATGTTAATGTGCCAGTGCAGCAGTTACTTTGGCGAGTACACAATCCACACAATCTAACCAAAACCACATTGATGAGGGAGCAAACATTTGCAACTATGAGTGTGGGCACTGTTAGCTAATGTGGATTAGCACATAGCCTGAAATACACCCACACCGCCCGCGGTTAACACACCTCAACGGTGGTGCTCAAGGTGCAGGCCCATTTCTCCTCATCCAGCGTGCTTTACACGTGTTTGTCTTAACAGGAAAACTTTGTATTTGACTGTGGCACATTCACACATCTCACACCAACACACTTTGCAGTCATTCCAGTTGTTCCACTAATATTTTGGCAAGAGAGGTTACAAGTATTTTAGGCTATCTAACCTAACAATTAGTCAATTGTGATGGTTAGACATGAGGTTGACATGATGTTTCAGATTATTTTCTAAAATAAATTCTGTGATGAACTAAAGTTACCCATTCTTGTCTTGTCCAGCAGGATAATCTTCATTTGTATTTTAAGTGTATTTTTTTATGGATTTTGTCAGGCTTGTATTCAAAAGGCTAGATGTAACTAACTTTATTTATTTTTATTGACAGATGGGATGGCCCTGTAAATTGTGCAACACTGTGGTACCAGGAAAGAGTGACATTTTAAAGCATTATAGACTGCATCATGGGACTTTTGGACACAGCCATGCCTTGCCTTGTATTCATATAGATTGCCCATGTTCTTTTAAATCCTGGAGTTCCTTCCGCTCTCACCTCTCAAGATACCACCCAGAAGCTAAATCCTTCATCTCACCACAAGTAAGTCTTTCATTTACCTGCCCTTTGTGTCAAAACCCTGGATTTAACAACGAAAAGGATTTTTTTGAGCATATAGGTCACCATCTCAAGAATAACGAGACTGTTAAGTGTGTCTTCATAGAATGTGATCACCAAACAAATGTGTATGGGACGTTTGCAACACACAAACACAGAAAGCATACTCCATATACATCACAAGATTTCAAACCAGGGATTATTTGTGGGTTACCCGAGGAAGCACTTGATTTTGAAGCCTCTGAAGAGGATGAGGTCCACAATGATGCTAATCATGAAGGCAGTAGCACTAATGCACACTATGAAGAGGAAGATGGAAGCAGTGTAGTTGTAGAGTATATAGCATCCCTCTTGTTGAAATTAGAGAGTGTTCATAATGTTTCAGTTCGGTGCATTGATGAATTGGTTGATGATCTTCACTTCATAGCAAATTCTGCATGCATATCTTCAGTTAAAAGTATCATTGTTTCACATTTTAAGAAAAATAACCAAACCATTGACACTGTTGTTACATCTTTGGTGGAAGAATTGTGCAATTCCAATCCCCTAAGCTCAGCACTTAGTAGTGCTGGTCCTCTATCCTCATCGTTCAAGAGACGAAGTATTATACAGAAAAATTTGAAGTTGTTGAGCCTGTTGAGTATGTCCTTGAACCAAATGAGAAGAGAAGTTTCCAGTATATTCCAATTCTTAAGTCTTTGATTAATATTTTGGGTAAAGAAGATCTTCGAGAAAAAGTTCTGAGTAAAGAAAAGGACAAGCCATCTACTAAATATGAATCATATCAAGACGGTACAATCTATAAAGATAATTCTTTTTATTCTGAAGAACTAAGAATTACACTTGTACTGTACATTGATGACTTCGAAATTTGCAATCCACTGGGAACTTCAAGAAAGAAGCACAAGATTACAGCTGTATACTGGGTGTTTGGCAACATTCCACACTCATCTCGGTCAACTCTGAGCTCTGTGTACTTGGCCCTTTTATGTAAAGCAGTGGACATCAAAAGATTTGGTTATGAGGAAGTGCTTGCCCCTTTGTTAAAAGACATTGCTATCTTGGAGCGTGACGGCATCTACATTTCCTCAGTAGGACAAAATGTGAAAGGAAGTGTGTTTTGCGTTGCAGCAGACAATCTTGGGGCACATTCAATTTGTGGATTAGTGGAAAACTTTTCTGGTCCATTCATTTGCAGATTTTGTCTTGGACAGCGATCAGAATATCAGATAAAGGAGGTGAGGTCTGGTGCCTTTCCGGCTCGCACCCAAGAAGCACATGCAACTCATGTATTGACTGTCAAAGAAAACCCTGCCTTGACACATTGTTTCGGTGTTAAAAAGGCTTGTCCATTGACTGAAAATCTGAGCTATTTCCACTGTGTCACTGGCTATCCACCTGACATATTACATGACGTTTTTGAAGGGATTGTTCCCTTAGAACTGGGTCTGTGCTTCAGTGTTTTTATTTCTAAGAAATATTTCACATTTAGTGAACTTAACAGTGCTATTTCACAGTTTCCATATAAGTGGTCTGACAAAACTAACTCTCCTCAGCCAGTGCCTGCTACCTTCTCCTCAAGAAACAAGATTGGAGGAAACGCGCATGAAAATTGGTCCCTCATACGACTGTTGCCATTCATTATTGGACACAAAATACCTTTGAGTGATCCAGCCTGGCTTCTGTTGATGTCTTTAAAAGACATTGTTGAGCTTGTTGTGGGTCCAGTCCATAATGAGGAAAGCATTGCATATCTTGACTCAAAAATTTCTGAACACCGACACAGATTCCAGGAAGTGTTCCCTAATGAAGAATTAATCCCAAGCACCACTTTTTAGAGCACTATCCTGCTTTGATAAAAGCTTTTGGACCAGTTATAGCTTTCTGGACGATGCGGTTCGAAGCAAAACACAGCCAGTTTAAACGGATTGTAAGGCATACTGGCAACTTCAAGAACATTCTCCTGTCCCTGGCTACAAAGCACCAGCTTATGATAAGCCACAACCTGCATTCCACAACAGTTTTGCCTGCTCTTAGTGTTGTAAGAGTAACATCAGTTCCAGTGGATGTCCTACATGTAAATGTTCAGGAGTCAATCAGGCATATATCTCCTTCTCAGTCTCATGTTCAGCTGGCTGACACAGTCACCTATCAGGGATCGAGGTACTCAAAAGGCATGATTGTGGCCTTTGGTTCTACTGCAGGTCTTCCTGATTTTGCAGTGATTCTTCAAATTGCACTTATCGAGGAAAGAGTGTATTTTATTGTGAGAACACAGATATCCTGGTTTGATGAACATTATCGCGGATATTATCTGGAGAAGACAGACCACATAACTCTCGTTGAGCAACGATGCCTTACTGATGTACAGTGGGTACGGAAAGTATTCAGACCTCTTTAAATTTTTCACTCTTTGTTTCATTGCAGCCATTTTCCAAAAATCAAAAAAGTTCATTTTATTTCTCAGTAATGTACACTCAGCACCCCATCTTGACAGAAAAAAACAGAAATGTAGAAATTTTGCAAATTTATTAAAAAAGAAAAACTGAAATATCACATGGTCATAAGTATTCAGACCCTTTGCCGTGACACTCATATTTAACTCAGGTGCTGTCTATTTCTTCTGATCATCCTTGAGATGGTTCTACACCTTCATTTGAGTCCAGCTGTGTTTGATTATACTGATTGGACTTGATTAGGAAAGCCACACACCTGTCTATATAAGACCTTACAGCTCACAGTGCATGTCAGAGCAAATGAGAATCATGAGGTCAAAGGAACTGCCTGAAGAGCTCAGAGACAGAATTGTGGCAAGGCACAGATCTGGCCAAGGTTACAAAAAAATTTCTGCTGCACTTAAGCTTCCTAAGAGCACAGTGGCCTCCATAATCCTCAAATGGAAGACGTTTGGGACGACCAGAACCCTTCCTAGAGCTGGCCGTCCGGCCAAACTGAGCTATCGGGGGAGAAGAGCCTTGGTGAGAGAGGTAAAGAAGAACCCTAAGGTCACTGTGGCTGAGCTCCAGAGATGCAGTCGGGAGATGGGAGAAAGTTGTAGTAAGTCAACCATCACTGCAGCAATCCACCAGTCGGGGCTTTATGGCAGAGTGGCCGACGGAAGCCTCTCCTCAGTGCAAGACACATGAAAGCCCGCATGGAGTTTGCTAAAAAACACCTGAAGGACTCCAAGATGGTGATAAATAAGATCCTCTGGTCTGATGAGACCAAGATAGAACTTTTTGGCCTTAATTCTAAGCGGTATGTGTGGAGAAAACCAGGCACTGCTCATCACCTGTCCAATACAGTCTCAACAGTGAAGCATGGTGGTGGCAGCATCATGCTGTGGGGGTGTTTTTCAGCTGCAGGGACAGGACGACCGGTTGCAATCGAGGGAAAGATGAATGCGGCCAAGTACAGGGATATCCTGGACGAAAACCTTTTCCAGAGTGCTCTGGACCTCAGACTGGGCCGAAGGTTTACCTTCCAACGAGACAATGACCCTAAGCACACCGCTAAAATAACGAAGGAGTGGCTTCACAACAACTCCGTGGCTGTTCTTGAATGGCCCAGCCAGAGCCCTGACTTAAACCCAATTGAGCATCTCTGGAGAGACCTGAAAATGGCTGTCGACCAACGTTTACCATCCAACCTGACAGAACTGGAGAGGATCTGCAAGGAGGAATGGCAGAGGATACCCAAATCCAGATGTGAAAAACTTGTTGCATCTTTCCCAAAACGACTCATGGCTGTATTAGATCAAAAGGGTGCTTCTACTAAATACTGAGCAAAGGGTCTGAATACTTATGACCATGTGATATTTCAGTTTTTCTTTTTTAATAAATTTGCAAGAATTTCTACATTTCTGTTTTTTTCTGTCAAGATGGGGTGCTGAGTGTACATTACTGAGAAATAAAATGAACTTTTTTGATTTTTGGAAAATGGCTGCAATGAAACAAAGAGTGAAAAATTTAAAGGGGTCTGAATACTTTCCGTACCCACTGTATATCCTCTGTCTGCCTATATTGTTGCAGGAAAGCAAATGGTGATATTGAAGCGCCACATCTGTCTCCAACATAACTCTTCTTAGAAATGGAGCAAACTGTGAGATTCCGGGTCCTCATCGATCATGAAATCAAGAAACTCACTCTCAGCAGTGGCATGCCCTCAACTGTGAATGAGTTGGTTGCAGCTGTCAAAGAACATTTTTCCATCCCCACAGATATAAGTCTTCAATACAAAGATGAGGAATTTGATGACTTCTTCACCCTAACATCTACCAATGAGCTGAAAGATAAGTGCACACTTAAAGTTGTGTATACACCGCTGGAGTTGACGCTGACCGTTGTTCCCCAGGAAAGCACCCCAGATGCCTCTGATGTCAGCTCTCTCTGTGAGTGTACGAGTCTCAGTGGGAACTCAGTGGATACCGTCATTCCGAGTCCATCCCCCTCTGAAAGGCAGAGCCCATGGCCTGCTGTGTTTCCAATTCCAACCTTCTCACACAACACTGAACTGGCCTTAAGACAAGGAAACGAGATTTATTTAAGAGATGGCACCCCTATGACATCACCAAGTATCAAATCAGACATCCTGGAGCGCCTGGCAGAGGCCATGTTTTTCTACACAGCTTACCCCAATGATGCCCAGAGATGTGCAGTGGCAGAGGCACTAGTTGCAAAGCATCCCTGCTTAAAGGAGCCCGATCTTTTAATGGAATTTATGGGTGGCAGGTAAGCCTAAAGTATAAGTGTGGAAACTACCGGACAAAACGGAAAGCACTTGGAAGCACTGAACTCCTGATAAACTCACTGAGAAACAAGTCAAGTGATGAGCGAAAAGCCGCTAAAAATGTCAAGAAACCAAAGAGGGCAGAGGTGAATTACTTGCCCTCACACCCACATGGTGAAACAGATGACACCCTTGAGAATCTGAGACTTGACCTAATTGCTGCCCATCAGACAAAGGACTCTGTCAGGAGCACAAATGATATGATGGCCAGAACATACAGCTGGAGAAGACAGGAAGTTATTACCAAGTCTCCTGGTGTGGCAGAATTCAAGGAAAGATGGCCTGCCCTCTTCGAACCATTCCAGGTAAGTGACTTATCATTCAGTTTTTGCTGACACTACTCACTTCTGAGAACTTTTTAGAAATTGTGACTTGGACATGAGATAGTAGATTAATCTTTAAACCCCCTTAAATAAGTCAAACATTTGCTGTCTTACAGGTAAACGAGGAGTTCCGAAGATGTACTGCAGTTTCCCTGGAAGCGACGTTTATGTCACAGCTGGACAAATACACCCCAAAGCTCCTAGAACTCTTTAGTGCCAAGGGAGGAGCAACTGGTCAACGCATCAAAAAGTTGTTGATGGATCTGATACAGGTAGGGAAAAATTGGTTACAAAGTTAAGGTACGATATTAATCAATTGAGTGGTTTTGTTTTTCAGTTTTTTCAGCATCTTGCTTATCTGGGTGGTTTTTGTTTTGTTGTTTTTTTGTTAATTAGCCAGTTTTTTTCTAAATTGTCTCGTGTTATTACTATTAATATATTATAATGAATAAAAAAGAAAAAATAATACAGACCTACAGTAATTACAGGGTTGGAGTGAATTTACCAACAAAAATAATTTATTCATTATTGTTCTATTAACTAGGACCCAAGTGCCACTACAGTGAAGAAGAGAGATGTCACTCTGAGATGCCTCTTTGAGTATATGGGAGAGAGTGGACAGGAGCTTATCTCATTACTGTGTAAGTATTGTCTCAAAGCAGGTTTGGGTCAGTCTGGTGAACATGTTTAAATTGTGCGGACTGTTAAAGGATAACTCTTGCCAAATTGCAACCTAGGCTATTTTTGCTAATCTACCAGAGTCATACTTTCTTGTAAAAGCATAATTAGAATGGAAATACCACTTTTAAGATTGACCGTATTTTCGTTTTCAGGTCAAAATGCCTTTTGAATGGGTGTGCTAGGGGCACTACAATGATTGCATCAAAATCGCTAGTTTTAAAACACTAAAGCGGCTCTACACATGAACTTGAGCATTGACAACATTGTTTGTGTACACACAGTTTACTAAAAAGAAATGTTTTGTGCGACTCACATTATCAGTTAGTGTTTACGGTGGCTAGAATTTTGACAGTCAAAAGTATTCGATCTCCGAATGTAATGAACTACATATGAGGAAATGTCATGAACTTGTAATTCCAATAAAAAGATAACTTAGCTCATGGCAATTTATATGGAAACAAACTTTAGGAGCTTTCCATCTTTACTCTCCTCATGTTGCATTGCATTTGGAGATTGACAAAATTCCAGCTACCAGAAACACAAACATGTATGTATGTATGTATGATCTACAGGGTATTGCACCAATGTTGTCTTAACCTAGAAGTGTGTCTATAACAGCTTTTCAGAGGATTAACTAGCGCTTAAATAATATGAATCACTGACTTGTCCAGGCGACACATAAAACTAAACATCAGTTGTCTTAAGAGTTCCTCACAGGTTGGCACTCTAGTAGACACAAACAAATGACTGGCCCTATGTCACCTAGGCACACGAAACAGCAGCCGCCACTGATAAAGTGAGTCGTACAAAACCTTTCTATAAGGCGCACTTAAAAGCCTTTAATTTTCTAATCCGGAGCGCCTTACATATGAATCAATTGGTTAATAACGCTCTGCGTTATTAAATTCGCCCGTGAACTCGCGCTCGTGTCCATCTTATGCCCGCTCTGTCACACGGCCAGTTCAACCTCGTATAAATCATGTTATGTGTGTAAGTCACGTGCCCGCTCACGACCGCTCACTCTTACTAACAGACACACAAACAGACACACTGTCCCCCGCGCTGCTCGCGCGTCACAGAATGTTCATAAAGCGCTCCCTGTTCACAGTAACCGGGTCGTCTCATTCAAACAGCCTGCTGTTGCTGTCAGCGAGCCGCCGCACATGAATACTCATGAGTCAGGCTGCGAATGCAAGTTACGTGCCCGCCCCAGCGCGCTCACGCTTACTAAAACGCCTCACCTCCGGTGCCGCGCATTCGCTACATTCCCTTTGGCACATCTAGTGGATGCATAACGCAAACCCAGTCAAACGTTTGACTGCAGTATCTTATGCGCCTTATAATCCGGTGCGCCCTATATATGAAAAATGTTCTAAAATAGGTCATTCATTGAAGGTGCGTCTTATAGTGCGGAAAATACGGTACACAATGTTGTCAATGCTCGAGTCCATGTGTAGAGCCCCTGGTGACACTTCAAGTACAGTTTCATGTTGTGTTGAGCCTTCTTAGTGTTTTAAAAATAGTGATTTTTATGCCATCATTGTAGTGCCCCTAGCATTCAAAAGGCATTTCGACTTCATATGAAAAAAGTCTATCTTGAGAGTGGCATTTCCATTCTAATTATGCTTTTACAAGAAAGAATGACTCTGGTAGATTAACAAAAATAGCCTAGGTTAAATTTTGGCAAGCGTTTCCCTTTAATGTGAACTGAATGAACCAGCATTTGGCAGGTAGTGGATTATTTATGCATTTATTTATTTTTCTTAATAAATGAGATTGTTTGTCTTAAATACTTTATCTTGTATCTCAAAAGGGGGCCGCAGAGACCATTGTTCATGAGGACCTGAAAATTAAGAACATGAGCATCTATGTCTGCCGTGAGCCAGATGCAGTAGGAATCATCATTGAGGGAATACCAGTCCTTACCAATCTTGGAAACCTGGCCAAAGCATGCTGCTTCCTGCTTGGGTTGACATATGCACTTAATCTTGAGTATCCATCCAAGCTTTCCAAAACATTTGAGGTGTTTCAAAGACTTTTCGTGGGACTTGACACACTGCGCCCAAAACCAAGCCCCAAGTTCATGACCCTGAAAAACAAACTCCTTGCCTAGGCACTCAGACATGACTGTCACTGCACTTGTGAACAGCTGTTTTCTTTGTCTGTTCAACATCATTATACATTGGACATAATGGGTGTTATGTCCAATGTTATATTGGACATAATTGGACATTCAGGTTGTTGTAATGGTTTATCCTTGTCATGTTTTATACTGTACACAGGTCATACTTCCTGGTGTGAAAAAGTAATTATATTTTATACACACAAAATAGACCTGCTGTGAAGCTGCACTTTAAAAACTGGTCAGTAGGTGAGATCAGTGAGATGTTTGACTAAAGATTTCAAAATATTCACACACGCTGTGAAGGTATTATGCCAAGTTGAGGTCAGATGGTCATGCTTGTGACCTGTAATGTTAGTGTTATAATGTTTCAATATTATGTTCACACTGTACTGTTAAAAGGATAGTTCACTTCAAAATGAAAATTCTGTCATCATTTACTCACCCTCAAGTTGTTTTAAACCTGTATGAATTTCTTTCCTCTACAGGACACAAGGAAGATGTCTGAAGAATGTCAGTAACCGAACAGTTAACTGGACCCATTGACTTCCATATTAGAAAAAAATAAAAAGACTATGGAAGAACATTCTTCAAAATATCTTCCTTGTGTTCAGCAGAAGAAAGAAATTCATACAGGTTTAAAACAACTTGAGGGTGAGTAAATGATGACAGAATTTTCATTTTGAAGTGAACTATCGTTTTAAGGTGTTTTACTAACCTACTATTTACAAGCTGAGGTCATATTTTGTTTAATACATGAATACAGAAGTTCTTGATTGTTTATACTGTCCAGCTCATTCCCACTATTTGGATATGGCATGTGAATTGTTAAAAAAATAGCAAGTGCCAGTTAACTTGATATTAAAATGTTTTAATATTATGTATGTACACACAGTAAAATATACTGTGAAGGTGTTCTTCTAACCTGCACTTTATAAGTTGAGGTCATGCTTTTTTTAATGCATGAATAGATGTTATTGATTGTTAACACTATCCAGCTCATTTTGAATTTGGTTTGTAAATTGTTACTTAATTTTAAATTTTAATTTTAAATTTTTAAATTTTGTAACATTATGTACACAGAACTGTACTGTGAAGGTGTTCCACTAACCTGCACTTTATTTGCTGAGGGCATGTTTTCTTGAATGCCTGAATACCAATGTTTATACTGTCCAGCTCATTGCTACTGTTTTGGATATGGCAATGATTTAATAAATGTTGGAAATTGACATAGTAGCAACTATTTATTTGAAGCTATTTACACTTTCAAAACAAAGAGGGTAAATTGATCAAAATTAATAAATCAGAACATTATCTACTTATTTTTTTCATTTAAGTTACCTATTTTAATTAAGTTTAATGTGTATAAAATGATGATATTTTCTACATTGATAGTACTCAATTTATTGGCTTTTTCTGAAAATGCTACTTAATATTTTTGCATACATTGAAATTCACATTATTAAGTTGTCTTTACTCAAAATATCAGTTAGTTCACTAAACTTGAAAAAAATAGTTGGAAAATGTTGTCTTAATTTTATTGAGTTAGATCCAAGTAACAGTTTTAACAGTGTACTAAATACTGAGCAAAGGGTCTGAATACTTATGACCATGTGATATTTCAGTTTTTCTTTTTTAATAAATTTGCAAAAATTTCTACACTTCTGTTTTTTTCTGTCAAGATGGGGTGCTGAGTGTACATTACTGAGAAATAAAATGAACTTTTTTGATTTTTGGAAAATGGCTGCAATGAAACAAGAGTGAAAAATTTAAAGGGGTCTGAATACTTTCCGTACCCACTGTATTTAAAAAATCTAGGCTATATTTAGCCCAGAGCCGGCCCTGCACCAGCTGACGTGGATGATGGCGCGTTTCAATTGTGTCGCCGTGTGTGGCCCTGCAAGGTAAACACCTCAGATACCAGCTGCTACTGAGACGTTTAGGCCTACCTTTATTGAGTTGCCGTTATATTGATTGGACGCTGCAGCTGATCGGACTGATCTGATGCATCACGACAGATAACATTAAACTCAAGCGCATCACTGCAAAGAGTTAGGCTATATTTGTTTTATGATTCACTGTCTAGTTAAAATCTGAGTTCATTGTAGGCTAGGTCTGAACAACAAAAGCCCCACACACAACTTTCTTCTATTAGAATGATTTTATTTTTCTTTTATTTCTTCCATCAACTTTTATTATGGAGTTATTATGGATTAAAGTCAGAGAGAGTCGGAGAGCCTGTCAGCAAGAAACATCTTTTACATCATTTATCGTCATTTCTATTCAGTCACATGTGAGGCTGGTCATTCCTGTGTTTAGTCCAAATAGACGACAATAAAACATATGAACAAGTTCGGAGTCGGACAAGTCAGTAAACTGCACTAAAGCCTCTAGTGAAGCAAGCAAAGGAAAATAAATAGCTCATCCAGCCGATCTCACCTACTGCATCTGATGAAAGCAGCTGACGGCTCCTCGAGTAAAATCAGCTGATGAAAGTAGGCTATGAATGAAAGATGCTGCGCTAAAAAAAAAATAAATAAAAGCTTCGGATTGATATGATGGAACACAGTGATCGATACGTGACGAGTGATGTGACTTGCATAAATTAAATGCATTAGTGTTAAAGGATATCAGAAGAGGAAATAACTGAAAGCCTAAAACTGAGCGTCGACTTAGAGGCCTACATCATCTCCCTGAAACATTTAGCCTAATAAATCCCAAGACACCATGATATAGCCTATAGCCTATTCTGGGTTATTCAATAACGAATTTACGATCAGAATCAACAAATAAAAATAGATATATAATCATTGTGCCAGTAGAAATGATCCTGTGCCTCTGAGCAGGATATAGGCCTACTGTAATTAATTATTCAGGTGCAGGTGTTTGCTATCAGAAAAGTGCACATGTGTGCAGACCTGGGGTCTCATTTATAAGTACAAAACAGGTCTGGAAACGTGCGTAGGCTTACACCACTTCCCAAGGAAAGGTTGTGATCTATAAAAAACAAACTTGACGGGAAAATGTGCGGTCCTCTAAGTAAACTCTGATCCATGCCTATAAAGAGGAGAAAGAGAAACAGCTGACTGACATGGCAGAAGGGTGAATTGTTTTGAATGAATAGGCCTACTATTGTGTAAAATAAATCGAAATATTATCTCTGAGTATTATAGGCTTAAAGCCTTTCTGAATAAACAAACACCCGTTTGATAGACTTTCCCTGAAGTGCGCAAAAAGACACACAATTTAAGATAATTTGCCACGCACACAAAAATCCAGATTTAGGATAATAAACACAAAGGGAGATATCTGTTTCTGAAAAATAATACCTCAAGTATGTTAATCCGGAATCACATTAAATAATACTTGCAATGCAGTTTATTCTCATAAATAAGGGAAACAGGAGGAAAAATTACATTTAAATTGATGCGGTTTTCAGTGCCTCAGTCCAGCAAATACCAGAGCATAGTTTTATATATTGTTATCACAAGTTCTTTGCCTTTTCGAGCCAAACGCTGTGCGCCAGCGTGTGGATGTGATGCGCTGCTTTTAAAAACACATTATGGAAATTTAACATTATTTTATGTAATTTAGCTGAATGCATTTGGTTTAATCTCTTTTCAAACGGGGGGAATCCAAATTAGTACCTGGGTCAGCGTTTGTGTCCCCCTCCAGCCAGTGACGTCACTGAAGAGATGCCCCTTCCTGCAGATCGGTTATAAAGGGGTGGAGCTCCGGTGCCCCATTTCCTCAGGTGCTCAAGCGTTGTGTGAAAGTGTTTTTTTACCCACCAAACAACATGTTTCAGCTTCACCAAAAGGAACGTCAGTGTCACACTAAGTAAAATCCTTTTCTTCCTGCAGTCAGGAAGTATTAATATTAATGAAGGGCGTTTGACTGACCATTTATAGGCAACCATGGGCGTTTGAAGGGTCGGACATGGAGCTCCCTCACATACGCCGCATTTCGAGTTGATTGTGATTTATAAAGGGAACTTACTTACAAGTGTGCGCATGCACGGTTTTATACGTCTGAATATTTTTTGGTGTACACCATTTTAAGCTTTTGGGAGTACATAGACTTTTAGTGAGGATTGTAAGCACAGTTTTATAAATGAGACCCCTGGAAATTCCTATTTCTGCATTCACTCTGACACAATAAAGATGCACTGAGTTTAAATGAGTAGAATAACATCAACATGTCTTTTCAGAGCAAATGTCTCAGTTACTCTGAAAAATAAACAGTTTTGAGTGGAAAAAAATTCTACCAAGAAATAGTCCCTGAAAACTTTATGACTTTTGCCAAGCCTGAGTTTCAGTAGGTTTCTGTGGGATGTGCTCATCCAATTTGAAGAATTAAAATCACAACTGACAGAAATAGAACTTTGTTGATGCATAAAATGATCAAAACAATTTTTCTACAAACAATACAAAAAATATAAAATCCATTCAGGTGAGGATATGTTTTTCGATAGCAGATCATGACATAAAGTAACTGTTGAACTTGATCTTTCTCATCCAACTCTGAAAAAGACACTGACTATAATCACCTGGGTACTAAAGCTCAAACTACTGTAGCAAACTTAAAGAAAAGTTGAAAATAAATGACAAAATGAAAACTAATAATATGCAGTCCGTACCTGTGCTTTGTGCTAAAATAGAGAGTAATTAAATCCACATGATGTAATTGTTTTATAATCTACTGATAAATTAACACAATTTTTACACACAACACAATACTGAACATGTCTCATGTTTGAAAGCAGACGCCCACACAGTAAGTTTATAAAATGCTGTCGACCATTTTTCTTTACCAACTCAGCTCTCTTTACAGACCTGGAAGAAAAACAACAAAATATCAAGATATAGGTTTATTCACGATGTAAGGATGCTGTCTGACGTGTTATTTTGAAATAGACCCATTTAATTATCTGCAGAATAAATCATGACAGAATGATCATCATATGGCAGCTTTATAACCAAGTGCTGTTCCTGGTTTGACTTCAGAATAAACTGTTTCATCAGCTGCTGCAGGAGGTGATTTTCCTGTAGATGGAAAGTTATGGAAAATTGCCAATAAAGTCAGAATTAATAATGTACTGAACTAACAGGTACACTGTCAGAGTTAACGTCTCCACGAACACAAAGAATGACAGTATTGTAACGCCCACAGAGCTCAAACCAGCAGAGTAGTAGATCTTTCACAGGATTTACTAATGTATGTAAACTGTTCTTAAACAAGGCAGAAATACAAAATGTAAAATAAATATTCAAAATTACTTTCAAACTGTTCGTTTTTAAATAGCTGGTAACTTGAAATAGACCAGTTGTCGGCAGCACTGCATGCACGCAAACCTCACACAAGACAGGTGAATGACAGGTGAGGGAGAGAGAAAAGGGTCTTCAAAAAGCCTCAGTTTAGCTGGAAATTTACAGTGTAAGCTGAATTAATAGAGACTGCAGCTCTGCAGCTTCTCAAGATTAAAGCAGAGCTACCCTTTGTAACGCCCCCCCCCCCCCCACACACACACACACACACACACACACGCTCGCAATCACCACACACAAAAACACACATGGCAGGACGATTCGACTATGTAAATCCTTAGTCGGGGACTGTACAGCTGGATGGATGAACGGACGGGTTGACGGGTAGACTATAAAACAAAAGAAACTTGGGATGCTCTTGTGTTTTTCAAGTACAGTGGCGTCAGATTTTGAATGTAAATGAAAATTCAGACAAATTGTCACCACACTGACATCTCAGATAATGTGTTTTTGTTTTTTTATGCCTTAATCTGTGGGATGAAATATATTGGAAACACACGACACCCAACACACAATAAGATTCACATGCTGATACAAAACAAACAGAAATCTTAAGAGCCTAAAGGCCCAGATGTGTGTGAGACTTGACAATTTCCAGCTCTGGTGACGCCTAGTGACAGTATGTAGTAGATACCGAAGGTCACTGAGATTAACTGAACTGCATGCTGAACCATATTTACCTCCAGCGTAATGATACGACACATTTCAAGATAAACTTTGAGCATGACTGTTGTCTCTGACTGTACCTGCAGTCCCAGCGTTCACCTCAGAGTAAACACAGACCTCCTCTGGTTCATGTCGCTTCTCTGTTAAGAAAACCAGATGAAACCAAAAACAATAAATCAATACTTCACTCTTCAGGGCAAAACATCTCTAAACTGTTTCCTATTTATGTATTTAGAGTACTCACTTTTCTTTCTAACGTTTTTAATCTCGATCAAAGAATATGTGAAATCCTGGGACTCATCTGCAACTGAAATATACAAAAACAGCACTAATATTATTTTAAGTAATTTGATCTGGTTGCTGGAAATTCTGATTAATTAAAAAAAATATTAAAGTGCAGTTCAGCAAAAAGAAAGCTGACATCTAAAACGTTTTCACTTGTTTTACATAGCATGTTAATAAAATGATAAAAAGGTATATACTGTACCACTCTGTGTGTTTTCAAAGCCTTTGATTGTTTCATAGAGAGGAGCATCACCTGCAGCCACTGTCAAATTAATCTATTTAATTGCACGATACAAATGAAACACTATCTGAATTTTAAAAAGTGTGTAGATATACATCAATTAAATGCTTACCGTGGACAGGAGAGGAGTAGTTTTCGACAGAACCTCGATTAGTGCTCTCAGACTGGATTGGCCTACAACATGAATCAAACACAATACATATAAAAAGGAACAAGAAATGTTGCTGCTGTGTTCAAAATTAGAGAAGGGAGTGTTGTACCAACCTGATGGAGCAGGAATCTGTGAAAAAGACATTTGTTGTTACATGGTTTTGTTTTGTAAGTTGTTATTCAGCTATTCTATGTGATGAGATCAGAACACGTGTTCTGAATAATTAAATCACATAATATCTAATAAAAGAAGAAAAGGTCTCACCTTTGGACGGTCTGTAGCGATACAAAAGGAGCAGAAGAGAATAAGTACGATTCCACAAACCAGCCCAACAATCAACGGTACAGGAACTGAAGAGCTTTCAGGTCTGGACACTGATATAAATAAATAAATAAATAACTGTTAACTTATAGCTTAAAGCGCTTGTCTTGAACAAAATGTGCTTTATTAAAAATTTTAGTCATGTCACAACTACAACACATTCAAGCACAAATGCAGAGGTATAAACACATATGCACGTAGATAAACAACATAATCCCAGTCTCAATGTCATGTAATGTTTTGACACACATGAGTACTTATAGTACACTATATAACAGAGTACAGTGTGAAATTATCCATTCACAATAAACATGACTGTCACAACCACTGATGCAGACTTTCTCCAGCTCCAACAGGTGAAATCAGCTGAAACTGATGCTACTTCAGATTCAGGTCAGTATTTGACCATGTTTCTTTCTCAGACAGAAACACAGTTTACACAGAAGAAGATGCAGCAGTTGTTTTAATCCTACTCACCTTTAACTGACATCCAGCTCTGTGCTGACTCTTCTCCTGAGTGTTGACACTTGTAGAAACCCTCATCTGACTTCAACACTGCAGAGATGTTCAGCTCCCTTCTGCTATCATTTTGAATCAGTTTGTCATTTCGATAGAAAACACATATGAAACTAAGTTTTCTGTCCTGAACTTGCAGCTGAGACTAACAGGATCTCCCTCAGTCACAGGACGGACAGGGCTCACCAGGATAATATGTTCATCTGTAAAACAGAATATGAGGTTTCAGTCAGAGATCAGCTGCTGCAGAACTTCAGAATAACTGGATGGAGGACGATGAGAAGAGATCACAGATTAAATTGTGGAGAATCTAACTGATCCAACAATGTGCAGCACGTCCATACCAACAAAAATTGTATTCACAATCTATGCAGCCTAGAAGCAGCTAAAGAGGGCGACCCCCACGAGCTTTAAGTGGTTTTATACATCCAAAGAACTTCTGTAAAAACAGACCAGGCGTCTAATCGAGACCTGCTTTTATTTGTCAAAATGTTTACCCACACCAGTAAACGGGGTTGGCGGCTATTTGGGACTTGGCTATTCATTAAAGTTTTACGGTAAGGACAGATCAAACATAAACCCACACAATCTTCTGTATAGCTACATCCAGTCATCGTCACAGTAAGGTGATGAAATGTGTCTCAGCCTCAGCAGGAGAGACATGTGACTGTGACTCTCTTTGGAAACAGAATGAGATAAAAACTGACTGTGACATTTGTACATGGTTAAAATCACTGTTTTATTAAATACTTACTATGTTACTGAAAACAATTAGATTTGGTGGCCAGTATAGATTTTAGGGAGTGGTTTACAAAATGGTTTAAACTTCAGGGAAACACTTGTGGTTTGACTGCAGTCGATGAAAGTCAAGTCTATGGCTTTGTTAATGGGTACATATGAAACAGAATGTGGATGAAACTGACACAATAATACCAGTGAGAAGGTTAAAATTTTTAGTTTTAAGGGCAAAACACACTAAAAATCTCAGCTGTGAAATATTGACATGGTCAGGAAATATTGTTTGCAGTTTTTTAAATAAAAACCAAAGATGTTTGAAGTTGGTCCAGAGCAGAAGTTTCTGGTGTGCAGTCAGTTTCTTTAAGTTAAATTATTTGGCATTACCTGTTTGATCAGCACATGACTGAATTATACTGCAGTGCAGAGGACGTCAGATTTTCTACCTGATTTCATAATATTTGTTGTGTAATAATCTTTAGGAAAAACAAATCAATGACATAAATCTTGAGCATTTTAAGTGAATGATTAAAGACAAACAAATGTAACAAAAGAGGGGAGATTTTCTTATTTTAACTTTTTTATGTACAAAGGTGTTAAATGTTGATGTTATTTACTAATGATTAAAAACTCACATTAATAATCAAGTATTATAAAATATGTTAAATCTACAGTAAATAGATAAAAGGTTTTGGTTCATAGTTAATTACTCAGATACCATGAAGCAGTAATGGGCCAAACTCTTGTCAGATTGTCAGTACATCATCCTCCTCAGTGTAAATGTACACAACATCTAATATTCAGTATGTTGAAACACATAATATGATGTTTAAAATAATTTATACAAGACAGAAAACATAATGAAACCATACTCTGTTTAGTGATGTTGACTGCGTTGCTGAACTCTCCTGATCCAGACTCACACCAGTACACTGCATCACTCTGCTGGTTACTGTTTATGCTGCATGTGGATCCAGTCATTGTGCCCCAGTAGGAGCGACATGATGAGTATGACGGGTAGTCGTCCTCAGTAAACCTCCTCACTCTCCACTCAGTAGAGTTTCCCTCACAGCTCAGTGAGACAGAGTCAGAGGTGAAGTGTTGCACTCTGTCAGGACTCACTGTGAGAGACGCTGATGAATGAAAATCTGAAAAACAACATGTAATAATGGGTCAAAGCAAACACAGAGATTTTAAGATTTAAAATGCTACAACGCAAATATTCCTTTATTGCTGAGTATTAGTGCAAACATTAAAACAAGGTGCAGTGTTTGGTGAAACTGGTTTCTACCTTGAAAACTTGCTACAATCTGAATTTATTTTAAATGATAAACAACCAAGTGACTACAGCTGCTGTTGTCTGTAAAGTGGGAAACTACCTACTTTCACCTGCCATCTTTCAAAGATACAGAGGTGAGTATTTCAAACTGAACGTGCTGCATTG
>NW_024041150.1:29566268-29608905 GCF_014851395.1 Micropterus salmoides
ACGTAGATAAACAACATAAATCCCAGTCTCAATGTCATGTAATGTTTGACACACATGAGTACTTATAGTACACTATATAACAGAGTACAGTGTGAAATTATCCATTCACAATAAACATGACTGTCACAACCACTGATGCAGACTTTCTCCAGCTCCAACAGGTGAAATCAGCTGAAACTGATGCTACTTCAGATTCAGGTCAGTATTTGACCATGTTTCTTTCTCAGACAGAAACACAGTTTACACAGAAGAAGATGCAGCAGTTGTTTTAATCCTACTCACCTTTAACTGACATCCAGCTCTGTGCTGACTCTTCTCCTGAGTGTTGACACTTGTAGAAACCCTCATCTGACTTCAACACTGCAGAGATGTTCAGCTCCCTTCTGCTATCATTTTGAATCAGTTTGTCATTTCGATAGAAAACACATATGAAACTAAGTTTTCTGTCCTGAACTTGCAGCTGAGACTAACAGGATCTCCCTCAGTCACAGGACGGACAGGGCTCACCAGGATAATATGTTCATCTGTAAAACAGAATATGAGGTTTCAGTCAGAGATCAGCTGCTGCAGAACTTCAGAATAACTGGATGGAGGACGATGAGAAGAGATCACAGATTAAATTGTGGAGAATCTAACTGATCCAACAATGTGCAGCACGTCCATACCAACAAAAATTGTATTCACAATCTATGCAGCCTAGAAGCAGCTAAAGAGGGCGACCCCCACGAGCTTTAAGTGGTTTTATACATCCAAAGAACTTCTGTAAAAACAGACCAGGCGTCTAATCGAGACCTGCTTTTATTTGTCAAAATGTTTACCCACACCAGTAAACGGGGTTGGCGGCTATTTGGGACTCGGCTATTCATTAAAGTTTTACGGTAAGGACAGATCAAACATAAACCCACACAAATCTTCTGTATAGCTACATCCAGTCATCGTCACAGTAAGGTGATGAAATGTGTTTCAGCCTCAGCAGGAGAGACATGTGACTGTGACTCTCTTTGGAAACAGAATGAGATAAAAACTCACTGTGACATTTGTACATGGTTAAAATCACTGTTTTATTAAATACTTACTATGTTACTGAAAACAATTAGATTTGGTGGCCAGTATAGATTTTAGGGAGTGGTTTACAAAATGGTTTAAACCTCAGGGAAACACTTGTGGTTTGACTGCAGTCGATGATAAGTCAAGTCTATGGCTTTGTTAATGGGTACATATGAAGCAGAAAGTGGATGAAACTGACACAATAATACCAGTGAGAAGGTTAAAATTTTTAGTTTTAAGGGCAAAACACACTAAAAATCTCAGCTGTGAAATATTGACATGGTCAGGAAATATTGTTTGCAGTTTTTTAAATAAAAACCAAAGATGTTTGAAGTTGGTCCAGAGCAGAAGTTTCTGGTGTGCAGTCAGTTTCTTTAAGTTAAATTATTTGGCATTACCTGTTTGATCAGCACATGACTGAATTATACTGCAGTGCAGAGGACGTCAGATTTTCTACCTGATTTCATAATATTTGTTGTGTAATAATCTTTAGGAAAAACAAATCAATGACATAAATCTTGAGCATTTTAAGTGAATGATTAAAGACAACAAAATGTAACAAAAGAGGGGAGATTTTCTTATTTTAACTTTTTTATGTACAAAGGTGTTAAATGTTGATGTTATTTACTAATGATTAAAAACTCACATTAATAATCAAGTATTATAAAATATGTTAAATCTACAGTAAATAGATAAAAGGTTTTGGTTCATAGTTAATTACTCAGATACCATGAAGCAGTAATGGGCCAAACTCTTGTCAGATTGTCAGTACATCATCCTCCTCAGTGTAAATGTACACAACATCTAATATTCAGTATGTTGAAACACATAATATGATGTTTAAAATAATTTATACAAGACAGAAAACATAATGAAACCATACTCTGTTTAGTGATGTTGACTGCGTTGCTGAACTCTCCTGATCCAGACTCACACCAGTACACTGCATCACTCTGCTGGTAACTGTTTATGCTGCATGTGGATCCAGTCATTGTGCCCCAGTAGGAGCAGTATGATGAGTATGACGGGTAGTCGTCCTCAGTAAACCTCCTCACTCTCCACTCAGTAGAGTTTCCCTCACAGCTCAGTGAGACAGAGTCAGAGGTGAAGTGTTGCACTCTGTCAGGACTCACTGTGAGAGACGCTGATGAATGAAAATCTGAAAACAACATGTAATAATGGGTCAAAGCAAACACAGAGATTTTAAGATTTAAAATGCTACAACGCAAATATTCCTTTATTGCTGAGTATTAGTGCAAACATTAAAACAAGGTGCAGTGTTTTGGTGAAACTGGTTTCTACCTTGAAAACTTGCTACAATCTGAGTTTATTTTAAATGATAAACAACCAAGTGACTACAGCTGCTGTTGTCTGTAAAGTGGGAAACTACCTACTTTCACCTGCCATCTTTCAAAGATACAGAGGTGAGTATTTCAAACTGAAACGTGCTGCATTGTCTCTCTAGACACAGTCAGTGTTTTCCTCTTATTTGTTAAAGTCGTCTCTGTTTGTTCAACTTGTCCATTAACCTGCTGATTTCTTTGGTTTGTCATAAAATGTCTCTCTTTGGTGTTTTTATGCTATCAGATGAATTAATAAAAGGAAAACAGAATAAAGTCAGAAGGAAACAAGGAAATCCTCCCAGTCCAGTATGTAAAATCACCCAGTAAAGTGGAAAGCAGAAAGTTTGTCTTGATGCTGGTGAGAGAGGAAAGATCACAAGGTCACCACAATCAATACATTTCTTCTGTTGGGGGAGCATGAATGTACACAGCCAATTATTTGTCAGTATAAGTGTTAGTTTTAAAGATACTGTATGTTGGTCACAGACAGAAAGTGGATGAACCGAGGTGAAGACAAAACATCTTGAGAGAAGCACAGACAGAAACAAACTGACCTCCAGACCAGACAAACTTTGGTTCACTGTAAGAAGTGTAATACACTGGATCTCCTCTTCCAGCTCTGCACTTATATCCTGCTGTGTGTCTGTCCATGAACGATGTAGGAATCCTGTTCAGTCCCGTTGCTGCTGCCAGGTAGCAGCTCTTGGTCGTAGGAGTAGTCTGATAGTTTGGGAACAGCCTTAAACCAGAAGAACCTCCATCCTGCAGATGGATCTTTAACTCTGCAGCTCAGAGTTACTGAGGCTCCAGGACTCAGCCAGGATGGAGACACAGTGAGGACAGACTGGGGTCTATCTGTTGGAGAGGGATTTTAAGAATAAAAACATGTAACAACCTTTAAATGAACTGAATAATATTCACTTTGAGAGAAATGTGATGTGACTCACTGTATGATACTGTTAATTTGACAGGATCACTCCAGTCTGTTGAAGACTGCTGTGCACTTTTCATTCTGCCCTTACACCTGTAGTCTCCACTCAGGGCTGAGTAAGCAGATCTAATCCTGTATTCACTGTCTTTTAAAGGTTTGTCTGAGCTGGTTGTTTCCCACTCATACTCCCACTCAGTGTCTCCTCCGTCCTTGATCTCACATCTCAGACTGATCGTCTCTCCTGAGTATATTTCAGACCAGTTTGGTTGCAGAGTCACAACAGCCCTGTTTGGGACTGATCATGATCATGAATTCATAGTGAGGATACAAAAATGACAAAATGGTAAATCTACAGCAAAATCTATTTATCAATTAATAATTATGGATTCAAAACTGTTTTTAAATTATGTTTCAAAAACAAATCAAATGTCAAACTCACTAATTTTGTTGATGCTGACTGGATCACTGTCCTCTGTGTAGTAAACTGGGTCTCCTCTTCCTCCTCTGCACCAGTAGAGTCCTCCCTGTGAGACACTGATTTGTCCATCTGAGATGAAGACAGCATCTTGTGTGTTCAGGGGTTCAGAGGTTTTCTCTCCTCTGTACCAGAAGTATTTCCAACCAGATGACGGGTTCACAGAGCAGCTCAGGGTCACACTGCCCCCTGCTGGAAAGTCTCTGCTGTCAGCTCTCAGTTCAGCCTTTGGTCTCTGTGCTGTGAAGTTTACAACAAAGATGAAAAAATGTCATTACTGTTCCTGTGAATTAACCCAATTAAAATACTTTCATGAAAAAGAATACATAATGAATTTCACCCATGGTTGGTGGTAAACTCACTGTAACATGGCCACAGAAAATACTTTACTGAATTTAATCACTGTGATCTGCACTGTAACTCTTTTATTGTGCTACTGAATGATCGCTCCTCTTAGTTTTTCTGAAGTTTAAAATCATGATATTTTCACAACGAATAAACTGTAGTAAAACGTACCCAATGGTGTCATCTGTGACTAGCACCCACTCCCTCCCCTCTGCCCTCTGTTTCTTGTGTCAGTAAAGGGGGAAGTTGCGGGCCAAAGAAATAAAAATAAATCTTGAGACTGATGCCACCAAACGTGCCAAAATAACGGATAAGTTTGCTACCGGGGCTTCAGTAGCTTCAACGTCAGCTGGACAGCGAAGCAGAGGGAGAGAGTCACCGTGACAGGGCCGAGGGACAGAGTGAGCAGGAGGGGAGTGGAGGTGAAGCGGTTAGCGTGGAATGGCTTAACAGGGACCTGCAGGGAGGATGAATAATGAACGAATATAACTTAATGAAGCATGCTGTTGTGTTTTGATTCTTTGATTTAAGATGCAGCATGTGTTGCTCAAGTTTTCAGGCTCTTTCTCAGGTTTTTTTGCGCAAATGTAGAAACTCATTCATAAAATAAAATTTCTATATAAAATGTCATTGCATAATAATTGGCTACAGAGCTACTGAATGATACATTTGTGACCTTTGACAAAACCTGTGTTTCAGTGTTGAAGAGTGAAAAAATTGAAAAAGTGTTACAACTAGGGTGGGCGATATGGCAACAAATTATTTCAGGCAGGATCACGTTTCACGATCTTATCACGATTCATTTTCTTGTTGGTTTTCAAGACTGTTTTGCAAGTTATTTGTTTAAAAGAGAAAAATAACACTACTAATCATATACAATATAGCCTGATTTAAAAGGACTGATTTATTTTGTTCTTATGAAAGAATGTGCTGTTTGCTTCTGCACATTTAAAAACACAAGGGACAGGGAGGGACTTGTTGCAGATCTTGACAATATTACCGTTTGTATCCTGGAGAAGCCATTCCATGCATTTATGGACTACCCAAGATACACAAAGAAGGAGCCCCACTCAGGCCGATAATCAGCAGCATTAACTCGGTCACCTACAACATTGCCAAACACATTTCCACCATCTTAGCTCCATTGGTGGGAAACACGCCTCACCACATCCAAAACTCTATTGACTTTGTAAACAAAGTTCGAGGACTAAAACTGGATCCAGATGAAACCATGGTATCCTATGACGTGACTTCTTTGTTCACCTGCATCCCCACCATAGAGGCAGTAGAAACCGTTAGGAAATGGCTAACACAAGACAACACCCTGGACAACAGAACTAGCCTCAGCCCTGACCAAATCTGCAAATTACTCGACCTCTGTCTAAACACCACCTATTTCCAGTACAACGGTGGATTCTACAGACAGAAGCATGGCTGTGCCATGGGCTCACCGGTATCCCCGATTGTGGCAAACATCTACATGGAAGAAGTGGAGAATAAATCCCCCAACTCCTTCAGAGGAACAGCACCGAGCCACTGGTACAGATATGTGGACGACACCTGGGTCAAAATTAAAAGCCAGGAAGTGCAAAGCCTTCACAGAACACATCAACTCTGTGGACAGTAACATCAAGTTCACACGAGAAGATGTTCACAACAACAGTTTGGCCTTCCTGGACTGCGCTGTACACATTGAAGAGGACAGGAGCCTGCAGATTGGTGTTTACAGAAAACCCACACACACAGACCAATACCTACTCTTCAATTCACACCACCCACTGGAGCACAAGCTAGGGGTCATGAGAACACTGCACCACAGAGCGGAAAACATACCAACAAGCGCCCAAGCCAGAGAGAAGGAACAGAACCACCTGAAGGGGGCACTTACAGCCTGTGGATACCCTAAATGGACCTTTGTGAAAACAGCCACAAGATCCAAGAAGAACAAAACTACAGGGGAGGAGGAAAAGAAGGTCAAACGCAACAACATTGTGATTCCATACGTTTCTGGAGTATCAGAGAAACTCAGGAGGATTTTTAACAAACATAACATCCCTGTGTTTTTAAACCCAAGAACACACTAAGACAGATGCTGGTACACCCCAAAGACTGCACACCCAAACACAAGAAAAGCAATCTAGTGTATGCGGTCCAATGCAGTGAGGAATGCACAGACCTGTATATTGGGGAGACTAAACAACCACTACACAAACTCATGGCTCAACACAGAAGGGCCAACTCCTCAGGTCAAGACTCTGCAGTCTACTCACATCTGAAGGACAGAGGACACTCGTTTGAGGACCACCAGGTGCACATTTTAGACAGAGAAGATGGATGGTTTGAAAGAGGTGTCAAGGAAGCCATCTACACCAGGGTTGAGAAGCCGTCATTGAACAGGGGAGGGGGTCTACGCCACCACTTATCCTCCACTTACAATGCTGTCCTTTCATCACTTCCCAGGAAACTCAACAAACGTAACCTATTGACCTCAGGTGAAGATACCAACGATGGTCGTTCAGTCTTGGCCACAGGTAGTCTTAACGACTGTAAAACACAAAACTCTCCCCTGGTGCTCCCAGTCCGGGCTGAGTCAGCTATGACCACTAAGCTAACTGAGCTAATTATATAACAGCAGCTAGTTAGCCACGGTCACCGGTAACTATAGCAACAAGTAACTTTCTGTTCATCAGCAAACTCCGTAAATCCCAGAGAGTTAAGGCAGAGCAGCGGGGCACACGGGGAACTTTGATGTTTACGAGGCCCAACAGTTACAGTGTTTCCTTTGTAGACAGCGGAGGACGCAGGCAGCTGACTTGCGATGTTGAACTGCGTGTATGAGCCACAGAAACTGAGCGCGATCTCTCTGAAAAGGCAGATCGTGGAAACAGCGGCGCCACCAGAAACTTTGGGCCCATGACAAAAGATGTAATTGGCCCCCTCTGCGTAGCTGTTGTCACCACATCTCTAGGACCTAACTGTCCCGTCAAAAGCTTTACATAACTCGAGTTAAAGGCTTGCAACTGTCTTGTTTCTTGTAGTTCAACACTAGTGCTGGCACAATATTTACTGCTGGTGATTTGTACATGCAAGTCTGCAAACAGTATGCAGTTCACTATTTGATGCAAGATTAAAAGCCACCATAAAAATGTCCTTATGGCAATCTTTGAACGGTCATTTAACAGCCATAAGTAAATCTAAATTAATCAAACTGGATTTTTTAAATATTGTCTGTAAATTACAGGTAAGCTACTCACTGTTTCCAACTGTCCAGCATCCAGTACAGACAGGAGGTTGTTTTTATTTTATCTCATAATGATCATTATGTGAGAAAATAATTTGTGTCTGAATTTCTGTCATTAATAAATATTTCATTTTCTTTTTATTATGATAGAAAGAGCAAGAGAGACAGAGAAATCCCCACAGACTCCCTGGCATGATGCTAACTGGCCTGTCATTCACACAGTGCTGCTCACCTTCTTCACTGGGACAGGGAGGCTACAGTTATGGGGAGACTGGGCTGCTGCTGACTCATCTGTTGTTAGTCTGCTAAAAGGGGCAGGGACAATGATTCAATATGAATCTTTTGCTAAACGTTTCCCTGCACACTGATTAAATGCTGATGAAATGAAGGCTAACACTAGTCTGCAGCTAGCTAGATTATTTCACTGTGGACATCAAGCCAACAGGTTAATATAACTCACAGACTAAAGGCTGCCAACCTTTCTTAGTGAAAAACTGGGTTACAGATTGACATCCTTTCTTTTGTCTTTCCTCTCTTTCCTTTTTTGAAAACCAGATTTTGGTTTATTAGGCAACATTGTGATCACTGTGTTTCTGGCACATCTAAACACTAATCACAGTGCGCTGAGGCAGGACCGAACCATTTCATGCAGATACAGGGGGGTGGTCGGTCAATATGGATGTTTACTTTTTGGTCACCCAGGTCAAAAAGAAGTGCTCTTAAAGGCACAGAAAATATACTTCACATAGTATGCTTATAGTACATTCATACTTCTAACATGCTTACTACAAGTATATTAAAGATATATTCTCCTGAGCTTTAACATAGTTCTCAAAAGTATCCTTATAAATTGGTAATAAATATATACTTAAACTGTTAATAAATATGCTTAAATAAAAGTATATTTTTTACAATATTTTAGTCTATTTATTAAAAATATATCCGCTTCACGAAAGTTAACGTGTGAACTGTTGTTGAGAGGGCAGCTATTTTTGGCCAGAAATCATTTTGTTTCTCAGGTTTCCTTTGTTTTACTTTACCGAGTCGGACTTGGCGAAGGTGGACACCACAGACATAATAAGAAAAGAAGTCAGAAGAGAAGAGGTGTGACTGGCAAGTTACAAGCAGGAGACGACAGACGCAGATAAAATTGTCTTTCTTAGTAAGTTAAGTTTATTATTGTTAGCAAGACAACACAATTGTGTAAGTTAACTAAAGTTGAGCTCAAAATATTTTCCTTGGTGGATAACTCTGGTGTGCATTAGCTAATGCTAGCACGTGGATTAATATATGTGTTAGCTAACGTTAGTTAGCATTTTAATAGCTTCATAATCGAGACAGCAACTTTCGTCTGTCTTATAAACAGTGTTGGGAGTAACACGTTACAAAAGTAACGCAATTAACGTTACAGTGATGTATTGCTTTTTGCTGTACGGCAGTTTTTAATGTTACTAAAATTTCTGGAACAATCAACTATCTCAGTATGGAAAAAAAAAAAAAAACACTATCTCAGTAACCTGTTGCTGGAATTTGATGCATGAGATTTTAATAATGTGCATGAGTGTGTATGAGCACTGTTAAAATGCCCAGTGAGGTCTTTATCAGAGTAATAAATGCAACTAATATGTTGCTGTCTGTGTGCTAAAGGTTCACATTTTTATAATCTACCTTAATACTCACATGTCCATGTTTACAGTAAGTTATTGGTCACTGTAATCATTATTCCTGCCCATATAGTCTGTAAAGACATCACCACAGTCATTTTGTATAAATTCATTCTAAAGTTTAGCTGAAGCTACTATGAATCATCAGCTAAGCATCTGTGCTAGACTATTCAAAAGTGGATATCTTCTAAAGGTACACTGTTTTTTAGAGATTTCACTTCACTGCAACCATGGAGGGGGAATTATTACAGTGACCAATAACTCAGTTATAACAGCAATGTTAAAGTGTACACGTGTATGTGAGAATTGTTTTAAGATGCGCTTGAAATAATGTTTTTATGTACCACACGATATAATAGCATGTGATTTTATGTAAAATACTGCTCAACTTTATGTCCAATTGTATGGTCATAGATCCTGTATTCAACCTTTAAAAGTTTAACCTTTGCCAACTTTAACCAACTTAATACTAAACCCAGATTTGGAACTTTCTGCCTTAGCTCAAATAAAAAAAAATTTAAATAAAGAATAATAATGAAGATTTGCTATAATAATAGAATTACAGTGTTTATAATGATACGCAAATGAAGAACTAAACTAGGTGGAAGTACTGGCCTAAATGAATATTTATTATATCTCATTTGCAACTGCATTTCTTTGCTTTAGAGCTTCCTGGGATCGTTGCCTCACTCAGATGGCTCAGAGGCCACAAATATCTCAAAGGACCAGCTGGACCCTCACAAGCTTGATGTGCTCATAGGTATGTCTGGCTCCTGCACACATCACTGTTTTTGCTCTCACTACATGTCAATGGGGTCAGACTAAATAAACAAATATTCTTGTGAAAAAATAATTTTATTTAAAATATTGTTATACATTAAGTAATTGGCTACTTTTGTACTTCACAAATTGACTGCTGTGTTAATGCGAAATAACATGTAGACAGAACAGTTGTTAAGCAAATCTGAATGTTTGTGTTATTTGTTGTACCTGTTTAATAACATTTTATCATATGCAGCTCCTTGGCTGAATGCACAGTAGTGTTTATGTAATGTTTTTGATTATGTTGTAATGGAAGAACTGAGCATTAACTGGGAGGGGTCCCTTGTGAAAAAAACCATTTCACCTCAGTGTTTCCCACACATAGGCTTTACCTGGGCAGCCGCCCAGGTAGATTAACAGCAGCCTGTTGTGTTTGTGTAGGACTCAATAACCACACCATGTAGCTTCGTTCGTGCTGCGTTTTACTCCACTGCCGCCAACCTTACATTTTCATCTTTTGCCGTAAATCACTGCTGTAAGCCTTAAAACAGTAACAGTAAAACATCACAGTAACCTGTCACAGACTTACAACATAACAGAGTCCAACAGGACACAATACTGAACGTTTTCAGACATAACACAGCCCAAGTAAATTTGGCGACCCATTTTAATTGCAGTGCTGCACAGCACATATTCGCTCCCCTCACTGGGTCGCTCCCTCTCTCTCTCCTGCATGCAAACTACCCATCTGTGAATTGAATGGTTGGTATCATGAACACCACTGCACACTTTAAAAAAGTTATTAGCGAGCATGTAAGGAGCCTAGCCAATCAGGATAGCTATGTTAACTTTAGAATGGGCCTACAGCTGTCGAAGATAGCACGCTATTCATAACTGGTAGTCAATAGGTGCGTTCGAGATGACTGCGGCTGACTTTCGCCGATTTGATAGGCTAGTTTAATGTGAGATGCAGGGGACTGCAAAAAAACAGCGCCGTCAGACACAATCTACCTCCGGTAGATTACTGTGAGCTTAGAACAATGATCAGGCAAAAGTGGTTGCAACTTTGTGCAGCCAGAGACAAACAACCGGGTGCGCCAGAACTGCGCCTGCCACCGCCTTGCTCCCACAAGGTAAAGTTATGTCATGGTGATGTGACATGGTGACGTTTTGCAGCGCCAGGTGTGCCTGCCGAGAATTAGACGCATCTCGCGTGTGGTAACGTCCTTTTATGCTGAGAAAAGAGGTGGATGCAAATCTCGGAAGGTAAATTAGCCTACATCATCTGTTCTGCCAAATTATGCATCCACCTGTATAGGACCTTTTAAGACTCTTTGCTGTGCTCATTGATCAACTGTGGTTATCACCACATATTTATAGCTAAATCTCAAGGAATGCTGCTTCTACTAACTGTAGCTAATAAAATATCAACAGGTCTAAACTACTCTAAACGTTCATGAAATATTTCGAATCATTTACCCCACAAAGAAAATTATAGCGTTTAAAAGCAGTATTTGTATCACCTGCTAAAGTCATTCTGTGGGAAACACTGCACCTGAACCTAAACAGTTAGACATGATGTCATATTGTGTTTCAGCAACTTCAAACAAAATAAAAAATCTGACAGTGGTTGTTAATTAGTTACAGGTAATATTGCTTTGATATAGTGTAGTGGGGTTCTCTTCCAAACTCCTCAAAAGAGGAAAAACACAGGCGTAGTCGAAAAATAGTGGCGTGATTTTTATTATGCCGGGCTCCAAAGTGAAAACTTGCATAAAGAAAACAAAACAAAAAAAATAACTAGTTGAAAAAAAATTAATAACTTACTCAATAATAAAGTTACACAAAAACACAAAATACAAATCACTAGTTACCTCCTCTGTAACCAGGCCAAGACTGCCCTCACAGGCCCAAAGCTGCGACTTTTAAAGACAGTAGCCCTCCCACTAGGCTTAACAATTATTTACGCAGTATAATAAATAGATTTTACTACCTTCAGAAAAGGATTTATATCTATTACACTTCGACATATTTTCAACAATAATTATATCCATTTCCACCAACATTTTCCTTCCCCTGGAACAGTTATCTACATCAAATTATTACTACAACCAAAAACCATAATTTTGCAGTTCACATGACCATGCAAGCGCGCGAGAACATGCTATTTAAAAGACGGAAATGTTACGCTCCCGTTTTGCCAAACTGGATGGGAAACAGAGCAGCGATGCATCTCAACACATAGTGTTTGATGTTTGTTTAAATATATGCTTAAAGAAGAGTAGAACTACCAAGTGTGCACCCTTGATCGCGCTACTTAAACAGTAGAAGAAAAATGCATAATAGCGAGGTTTATGACCGGCTTAATTGAGGCTGGAAGGGAGCGGGGAGTGTGTGTGTGTGTGTGTGTGTGCGCGTCCCACACTATATGTGCCGCTCCGTCACATATAGACAAAATATTTCCTTTTCCCTTCCACAGATGCTGTGTGATAAAGCAGTTTCCAAATCCTATAGTGTCTGCAGTTGCAGAAAAAGCAACGAGTCCTACTCAAAGATAATAACCGACCCTCCACTCCAAGGATAAGGATTGTGCCATTTTTCAGTTTCAGTTTGGTTCCACTATTTATACTGTATGCTTGTGACGGAGTACCTTCACTACAGCTGAGTAAGCGCTTGGACTGCCATACTAAACGAGTCTGGCTCTTTGGCGTTGCTGTCAAAGTTGCATGTTTGATACCCTGTAGAGCTGTGTTTGAATCTGGGTAGGCTGACTGCTCTCACCTTTGGCTGCATATGGTGTCAGAAGTAGGATGGCTTGCTGTAGGGTCATCTGAGCCGGGCCCAGAATCCGAACTGTATGAGGGACCCCCATGGGTAACATTAATGATGGGATTTGTATAGTGTCACAGAAAAACTGGTCTCATTTTACTGATTTATATTTTATTTGAAGGTGTTTTGGTCAAGATGTGATACATGCTGCTGTACCTTTTAATGTACAGGAATTTATTTTTGTAATGTAAACAAAATTTAAGTTTTTTAGTTGTCTGTATGTGTGTGTGTTGTAAAATACTTTTTTTTTCTACTGATTTTTTTTATTATGCTAAAGGGGCATTTTGCAAGATATTTGTAATGCATTAATATTATTCTCATACTTAATTGTTTCATAATTAGCTTCCCAAGATATTAATAGTGGCTCTTGGAGTTTACTAGTAATAAATTACTAATATGCTAAAATGCTAATAAAAATGTTCAGGGAACACATTTAAAATATATTTAAACTGTTCTTCAATTATAGCACAAAAGGGTATTTTAAGTTAAATTTCAAAAAGTATATTTAAATTACACTAAAGGTACTTAAAATAGGTCCATTTTAACACAACTAAGTATATTAAAATATATTGAAATTATCTTAAAGTTGACTTTAAGTATTTCTAAAATGACACTTAACATACTTTAAGTTGTTCGAAAATAGCACATTTAATAAACACTTAGTATAGTACAATTAAAATATGATAAGTACATCCAAAAAAAGTGCTACTTAAGTATATTTCTTTTTTACTTGGGGCAATGGGGATATTTAACTTCTGTTGCCAAAAACAAAGAGATCATTAATTGTATTATTATATTTAAAATACTAAATGATGATGGTTTATATAAATATAATTTGATATTAGTTTTTACCTATTTTTGGGGCCCCTGTCAGTCAGGGGCCCTTGGAATTGTCCTAACATTTCCCCACTATATGGCCCCTGCATGGAGACATTTTAATCGTTCACAATCAAATATCGTAATATTTCCCAACTCTAGTTACAAACATCCCCTTTACATAAAATCAAGAAAGTCCCTAATTGTAATATTTTACAGAGTGCTCTATGTGGTCTGGGACCACCCAGCCTGCACTCCAGGGTTACCAGCACTAATTTGTCAGCACTGTGACCAGCACTCCTCATTCACATGTTGTTCACGTGTTGCCATGTGTATCAGCACTCAATCTTTCCATACTCCGTCTCAGCAGCAGAGCGTGTAGCCTGCCCCACGTTAATGACTTATTTTTAATATGTCCTTTTTGTGATGCTACTACCTTCTTCACAGCTCTCTGTGAAACAGTTTTGTTCCATAGTCTGTAAGACTGCACATCCCACTGGGAGCATTTCAGAATAAGATCATTTTGCCTACCTGATTTTACTGACATGTTTAGATTTAGTTGATTTGGTGATTAGTGTTTGCTTTGCTAGTGTGTGCTCCTACAATGGTTAAGAAGGCTAGTTAAATGGTTTCTTTTTTGTCTGTTTTAACTGTGTTTGAGTCTGCACAGGTTGTTTTATTTTGAAAATCAACTGGATTCTTTATGTCGTTTCTGTTTCCGACTTCCTGCCCGGTTCATCTGCTCTTTGCTGCTTGACGCAGCTTCTCTTAAAAATAGACTGGCTGCCTATTCTCCACAGAGCAGAGCGCAGAGACGCTTCTGGGACGCACTGCAAGGCTTCTGGTGTGAGCACAAGCATCGACTAGAATGGCCAGACTCTGAAGCCGCGCCGCAGACGGGCTCAGTGGACTTTCAGAGCGAGTCCAACATCATGTAGCAGGTAGCAGGTGGGCCCCACTGTGCTGAGAGTCTAGCTCCGCCCCGAGTAACTGCCCAACATTGTGTGAATACATCAAATTTTACTACATCTCGAATGCTACACACACACAAAACAACAACACACAGTTTGTCGCTGAGTTGGGTGATAGTTCAAATCACAACATCTTCACAATGAATCAGTGCAGTCCAACTTACCCGACACTCTCAGCATGAAGAGATCACTCCACTCTGTTGAATATAATTTCTTTTTGTGTTCACCCATACACCAGTAGTTCCCACCACTGTAAACAGTAGCGCTGATAACTCCGTATGTGTGTTTGTCACTGTGTCTGAGCGGGGTGTTAACCACTTATACTCCCACTCAGTGTCTCCTCCGTCCTTGATCTCACATCTCAGAGTGATCTTCTCTCCATAGTATATCTCAGGCCAGCTGGTTTGCAGAGTCACAACAGCCCTGTTTGTGACTGTCCATGATCAAAAGGCCCCAAACACAAAAATTAGAAAAGGTTTAACATTAAACACAATGTTTTAGTGTTAATCATTCTTCAGTCTTAATCATTACACCTAAACACACAATGTATTATTTCTGCATTTGTTTTTCCACATCATATTGAAAATAGCCTTTTTGTTCTTTACCGACTGGATCACTGTCCTCTGTGTAGTAAACTGGGTCTCCTCTTCCTCCTCTGCACCAGTAGAGTCCTCCCTGTGAGACACTGATTTGTCCATCTGAGATGAAGGCAGCATCTTGTGTGTTCAGGGGTTCAGAGGTTTTCTCTCCTCTGTACCAGAAGTATTTCCAACCAGATGACGGGTTCACAGAGCAGCTCAGGGTCACACTGCCCCCTGCTGGAATAGTTCTCCTGTCAGCACTCAGTTGGGCCTTTGGTTTCTGTGCTGTTTGATTTAGAACAAAGACATAAAAAAGGAAATGAATCACTGTCTCTCAGATTTTGTCCAATTTAAATAGTGTAGCAAGGCAAGAAATACTCAAATTAAGAGACTTGTTGAATTAAGAGATGTGTTGCTGAAGTCTTCAGACTCTTTTGCATCCTGTTTTGCAGAAGGCTAGAAACTGCCCAGACGATCGATTTTCGCCTCAAATGCAAATGAGAAATCATGGGCGATCAAATTATTTTGTCACCCTATGCATGCCAGACACCTTCGTGTGCTAGGAGGCTCAAGTAGCATCTCAAACCGACCACACCAAACACACATCAAACTCTAAGCATCTACACAAACTTACATCACAACATAAATCACTCTGTAATCACTGTACATGGCTGCACAAGTTGCCTTCCACATATCTCTCCTCTCATCCCACACCGCAGTCCGACCACTCTAAAGAAAGCTTAGCTTCATCTCTGTTCAGTTGTGTAACTCAAATCATTCAACTGACATAGTTATTAGGCGACTAATAATAACAAGAAACACACCAATATACATTTACAGTTACAACTGCTGACTTAACTTTGTTGTTTTAGCTGTATTCAGTCCAAAAACAGCAGTTTTTCTGTGTCAATAGAGACCTTCCTCACCATCTTGGTGATCAATGAGCTCTTTAGGTTTTGTTTCTCTCGTCAGATTGAAGGAGAGAAGAGGAGCTGCTTTGGGGGAGACGGTCTTTATTGGTCTCTACTGGCCCATAGGAGCTACACAGATATGCAGAATACCAATCGATTTGTCTGCTCAATACGAAGAGAAAGAGCCCATTTAGCCCTGCAGGATGTTCAACGTGTGCGCCTGTAAAGAACGGGAGCACTTTTGGTCGCAGGAATGTTGATCAATATTCACTGTTTTTAATCAATATTTCAATGTTTTGGGAGCTTTATGTTATTTGGAACATGGTTGTGGGGGGGGTAGTGTTTTGAAGAAAACTCCCAATAAAAGTGAACATATAAACAGTAAATATGCCCAAAACATGGACATTCACCTGGTATATTTTTGAAAAATTGTGTAATAACTGTTGCATATTAGTTTCTTTTCATCAAATTTACATTTACAGGTATATTCTAGGTGTATTAGAATAAATTCAGTTGCATTATAATCAGTTGGATGATGGTTTTGATGGTTTATTGCATAAAAAATATAGCTTTTTATCAGGCGAGGATGAAAATATCATATTTTCCTTTATTGCATCTCCATTTACTCTTTAATAGAAAAGGTTTGTTTACAGTTGATCCATATTTCTTAGCTTCTGACCTGTTAAAAGAGACAAGGATTATACATCTCTGTCTAATGGTTGAGGAGTTATTACTGATTTATTTTCGGTATGTTATTTTAGGTGTTTTTCCTGGAAATATGTTGCAGTTATCTTAATAAAACAAAATAAATATATAAAAAAGCAATTACATGTTAATATTATGCTGCACTACTGAATGCTACATTTGTGCCCTTAGATAAATCCTAAATTTAAGTGTTGAAGAGTGAAGTTTAACACTTTCACTGTGTTTTTTCTGGAAGACAACTGTATCATACATCCAATCTACTGATCTATTATCTGGACCAACTGATCCTTTGCAGGGTCACAGGGAGCTGGAGTCTATCCCAGCTCACATTGTGTGACAGCAGAGGTAAACCTGGACAGACTGTCAGTCAACACAATCATTCACACTAACACCTACAGGCAATGTAGACTCGCCAATTAGGAGATTAATCTGAACTAACATAACCTGTGAGTTAACTCAACCAGTTGGCCAAAGGTTAGGTTCACACCCAGAACCTTCTTGCTGTGGTGAACAGTGTTAAACTGCACCATCGTTACACCTATAAGTTACTTGATATTCGTTGTTCATTCCTGTACATTTCCCTGTGAATGATTATATTTTAAAAGCTGCAATACTCTGATTACTGGCTCCTTTTCACTTATTGTGTTCCCACATTAAAAAACAAACATCATTTGTTACTGTGTGACCTGAAGAGAGCGACATAATTGTTGAAGAAATAAGAGTTTTCTGTTGCGTTATTTAGTTTATTTTTCATTACAGATGACAGACGGTCCAACTTACAAGATACTGTCAGTGTGATGACATCACTCCACTCTGTTGAGGAATATGAGTCTCTTCTACCCTTACAGCTGTAGTCTCCACTGTGGGACACAGTAGCACTGCTGATCCTGTATTCATTGTCTGTTGGAGGTCTGTTTAATTTGGCTGGTGTCCATTCATACTCCCACTCTGTGTCTCCACCATCCTGGATCTCACATCTGAGAGTGATCGTCTCTCCACTGAATATCTGAGGCCAGTTGGGTTGCAAGATCACAGAGACCTTATTGGAAACTGTTCACAGAAAAAATATCTAGTTAGGATTCTAATAGAAATATAAAATTTAATGAAAAACATAATGGTACGTAGAGATGTTTCTATTGGTAATCATCTTAATTATCCCCTAGCAACATTTTAATTTAGAAACGTTTCATAAACATTACAAAAACAGATCATCCGACATCAATAACCCTGTAAATGTAGAGGAGATGCAGCACTTTTTCCTTGTGAGAGTTCCTAGCCACCTCAATACCTTTTGTTCACAACTACAGTAGGAGTAGAAGTCACCTCAAAAAAGATGATTTCCATCCAACACAGAATGGGAGCAAATAAGATCTGGCGTCACTGACTCTTCAAATTGTGAAATATGTTTAACAAAATAATATAGAAGCTACTCCACCTATTAAACATCTAGATTAAAACAAAAACATTCAGCTGCTGAGAAACATTTAGCAGAATAATGTTCAACGTCAAAGGGGGAAAGTAGTACCATAAATACTGCAATTAGCTGTGAACTAAAATGGCTTTCTTCCACATCTTACTTACTGTTTAAGAACTTAGAGAATGGAGGTTGTTTTATTCAGAGAAAATGACTAAACTCACCAGTTTCCTGAATGGTGACTGCATCACTTTCAGGTGTAAAGACACCTTCTTCACTTCTCCATCCTCTGCAGGTGTATTTGCCTCCATGTGAGATAACTCTGTCTGATTCATTAACTTCAGTAGAGTCGGAGGTCAGTCTGTACCATAGATATCTGAAGCCAGCAGGTTTCTCCACAGAGCAGCTCAGCGTCACACTGCCCCCCGCTGGTATGATTGTGTTTCCTGCTGTCAGTGTGACCTCACGTCTAGGTGCTGTTTAGGAAAATCAAACAGGAAAAAAATAATGGACATCACATCAAAATGTTTCTACATTTTAAAGCACCATGGAAACGCTTTTTTTCACATTATGTAAAACCTAATGAATCTCACAGGTCTGCAGCCTCATGAGTGGTGGCAGAGAGAGATGAACACAATGCAGCTGAAGAAAACACAAAGAGACAGAACACAAGAAGGTCTTCAGTCGAAAACCTCCACTGTGTTGCAGCATTTCTCTGTTTGCTTGTGTTTTCTGTATTTGCAGCATCGTGCTCTCTCTGCCACATGTACAAAGACCTGCTTGAAATTAGAGACTTCAGTATGTTTAGTGATTGGTTAGGTGAAGGCAGAGGAAAGATTCACTTGTTGCTGTTCAGCACTTGCTTTGTAGTATTTAAGAAGTATGAATACTTTATGTAGTATTCACTGTAGGACAAAACAAATCTGAATGAAGAGAGTGAACTGCAGCTGAAAGCTCAGAAAAGCTGATGTTTGAGTTTAGATTCTGTTTTATTCTTTCTGTAGCATTTTAAATAATAATGCTGTTTTTTCATCACAGCTACTCACCTTCAACTTTCAGTTCTCTTTCTTCAGATTCTGCCCCATCATCAAATTTACACGTGTAAGTTCCCCCATCTGACACTGACACTGGATTAATGGTCACTTCCACTAAACTGAGTGAAGGATGGTTTGTTTCCATTTTAAGAGGTGATCCGTCTTTGATAAAGGAAGCTTTCATCTCATTTTCTGGAGTACGATGCCTACAGCGCAGAGTCACTGAGTCTCCTTCAAACAAAGTGAAATCAGGAACTTCAAGGATTGCAACAGCACCTGTGTAACAGAGGAAGATCATTTATTTATTAATAAGCTCAATCAAATGATCAAACTTTATCTGACAACATGTGAGTGATTTAAAAGTGATTTATCACCACTAAATATCATGTTTCAGTCACACTTAATTATTAATGATAGGTAGTAAGTACATTTACCAATTTCTTATAAACAGCTCCAAGCTTAATGTTACCTGCTCGCTACATTACAGTAACAGTTATAACAATAATACTGATTATGCAGAAAAAATAGAGGATGGGTTACATGTTACACAAGTCCTTTATTTGGCTTTTCAGATGGTTGTTGTAAAATGTAAACTACAATTTATATGAATCTCTTGATGAACAGCTAAACTCTGCCCTTTGTTTCTTATCTTTGTGATTGTTGGTCATTTAAAGTAGGCCGTTCTCATCAACACAGCTCATAAATAAATGTTATTGGTGCAGCTAAACTTGGTGGTAGTGACAACAACTTTACAGAACTGCTGGATCCAGTTAGAGTGATTTTATTACTCGTACATACATACAGGGCACACTGGCTCCCTGAACGATTTGATGAGGATGAAAATGATGTGAATCTTATGTTATCTCCTTCACAGTAACGACATCTCACTCCAACTGAACGTCTCCAACAGAGTTCAGAGACAAAGGAGCATTGAAGCTGTTCTGAAGGTTTGTCCCAAAACCTCACTGAGACACTTTAGGTTGATTTATCATTTGTGACCATCTGTATGTGAAGCATTCAACAATTTCTGACTTCAGCAGAGGTAACACCAAAAAACACACTGTGGCAGCCAGCACACCATGTCACTGCCCAAAATGAGGAAGAGGATTTGAAGAGCAGGCGACCTTTAACTGCCTCCAGAGTAATTATATAAACTCATTATTATTGAAATATTTGGTCAGACTGTTGTAACTGACTGCATCACCTGTTGGTCCTGTCCCCACAGAGTCGTCAGCGCTCCTCTCTTGATCATCATCCTGCCCTGTTAAGATGATCAGATGAGTGTGTGAAAAGAAAATGCATCTGTATGAAGAACAGACTCTACAGTAAATATACAGTTTGACATCAGGGTCGGGACAAATTCAGGTCTCCCTACATAAATATGCATATAAAAACTCATGGGCAGTAATATAGACATTTCATAAATTGTATTGATCCGTGGAGTAAAATGATACGTACGTGGAAACACAAGCACAACAAGAGAATGTGATTAAGAGTCAATATGTAAAAACTAGAAAAAAGACAATAGGTCACCTTCAGCGTGTCCGTAGAGGAGTGTATTCAGCACTAAAATAAAGATTAAACTTCATCAGACAAAAAGCAAAGGCATTTAAATCCAGCTGGAGTTTCATCAGAGGCAACTATTGATTATCAATCAACAGGATCACACATTTCTGTGATGATATTCTGTTAGTTGGTACAGAGGTAAGTTAAATTCAAAGGCTTTATACAATATATAACAATAACAATACCTCAGACCATAATCTGAACATGCATTGTGCAAAACATTAGTGCAAAAAGAACTAGTGCAGTAGTGTATTTAACAGTCCTGCACTCTGAACCAAGTCAAATCAGAAACCAAGATCATGTCTACTAAACTACCATGTTGATAAAACATGAGTTTGCTTCTGAAAGTCTCAACATTGTAAAGTCAGTGATGTACTCACAGAATAACCCCAGCACACAGAGCAAAGTGTGCCCCATCTTCACATCCAGCACGGACACTGTCGCTCTGCTGCTGACAAATGTTTCTACTTTGCATTAATAATGATGCAGCAGGAAGAGAGAAGTTACATTTCATTTAAATATGAGAGCACATTTTTTCTTTACCTTCTCCTTCTGAGTACAGCCTGTCTGTTCTTCCTTCCCTTTTACACAAAGCTCCGACATCTGCAGTGGTTTCGACCACAGCAAACTTTGAAATGTTTACACTTCCTGCCTGCAAAAGTTTGTTCCTGGTCCCTAAAAAATGATAAAGTAAAAAATTACATAAACAATAAGTAATTATTTCACAGCCATTAAACACAAGACCAGTGAATTGAATCATATCACGTTTTATTGTGTTTATTTGTGCATGTTATGCAGTAAATGCCCACTGTTCTTACATTCACAGAGCCTGTACTGTGATGAAGGTGTGTGTTGTGTGTGTACACAGTGCTTTCAGAAAGTATTCAGACTCCTTCACTTTTTCACATTTCATGTTGCAGCCTTGTGTTAAAATCATTTAATTCCACTTTCCATCATCAATCTACACTCAATACCCCAAAGGCATTTTTGCAAATGTATTAAAAATGAAAATTTTAATATCACGGAAGTATTTAGACTTTTTACTATGACACTTGAAATTTAGCTCAGGTGCCTCCCATTTCTCTTGATTATTCAGAGTAAGTCACTTTGCTGTTGGACTCCATCCATACAAAATAAATTTATCTCTATTAAATCAGGGGAATGAAGACATCTCAGGGACAAATTGGTAAAAACCTGAACAATTACAAACAAACCTGGTGGTATCTCATCATGAAGATACTTTAAAGTGCTGACATGTTATATACATAATGGTGCGGACTAAAGAGAGAGGCAGCAGGGGATCCAAGGCACAGAGCACAGGAGGAATTTTCACATCCTTACATTAGTATGCACATGTAGTATGTTACGTTACTGTATGTCTTGAAGTTTTAGGTTTTTTCCCTCTTATTGTTCTTCCTTTCTACTGTTTCATATTTCAAATAATTTTTGGTCATTAACTTCCAAATTTTTTTTAAACCAACACCACTAGAGAAAGATATTTTTATTTTTTTAACACACACAAACGCTTTAATTACTTGTTTAATGAAATGTATGGGGTTGATTGTTCTTATGTAGTTTGTATGACTATGACCATATGGGCGGGATATCAGGAGATAGAGCGGGTTGGCCGTTAATCGGAAGGTCGGCGGTTCAATCCCTGGCTCCCCCTGGTTGTGTGTCGAAGTGTTCTTGGGCGGCTATTCTGCCAGTGTAAAAGTGCTTTGAGTGGACTTGTAAAGGCGCTATACAAGTACGGATCATTTACATTTATGATGCTTTGGCAAAATTGTTGTTACACATTCATGCCAATAAAGCTAATTTGAGTTGAATAGATAGCTATGTATAAAAAACGGCTGCTACTAGAGCAACAGAAGATGGAAGAGAGGGCAGAGCTTTGTCTCTCTTCACGCTCACTTCTGTTCATGAGACTATTTCTGTTTTGCTCGAGCTCAGTCACTTTCTGTGGGGGAAGTTGTGACCAAACCTAAAACCACACGGACATGTGTCTCTGCTGAGGTGATGGGATACTTTTATCTACAATACTGCAGATCAACTTTGTGATTTAAAGGAGGGGTGTGCAATTCTAATCTAATACATGTCTTTTTTTCAGTTTCAGTGAGCATCTCCTCGCGGTCTGCTAGCTGTCCGTTCTGTTTGTGCACTAAAATAAATTCAGTGTTTGTACTCAGCCCTGGCTCTGGAAATGGGAAACAAACAAAGTGGCCTGCACCGACACTTTTCCAGCTGATTTTTGTGTCAGTTATTGCAAACTCACTATGTCCTTTTTCTTAATAAAAAAGAGTATAAATATAACTTAGCTAGAATATTCAACAGCTAATGCACATTTGGATTAGATATTGGCTGCCCTTTTTATGTACATCTGCAGCATGTTTTCCTGGTCTACGGTGAAGACCCTGTTATTTGGCTGTGAGCATCCTGGTGGGCTCTGCCCCCCTCCCGCCGTATGTAAATAAGGTAGAATGGCTTCAATTCTGTTTCAATGGTTTCAATCGTCCCGACAGTGACTCCTGAAATTTAAACTTCACTGGCTTCTAAACTGTAAAACTCTGACATTTAAAACTTCAGGAAGTACTAACTAATCTTTCATGTGATCATGACCATGGCACATGGAACAATAAACACAAAAAATGAAAAACGATCACTTGAGTGAATTTACTTTCCTGATTGAAAACAGCTTCTTTCGTATAACTCAGTGTGATGTATACACCTGATTTCTGTACTGTGTTCTGCATGTACTGAGGTAGTTTGGCATATCAGACTTGTATGGTCTCCGAGAAAATCGCTGTGTTTCATTCATCCCGGCTCTCCCCTACTAATAAATTGTAGTTGAATTGTGCATGTGTGTGCATCCAAAATGAGAAACAAAAGCCTGTCTGTCTGTTCATTAATCTGTACTCAGGTCTGTATTAATTATCTAAAGTTGACAAAATGTAACAAATACCAATATGAAAAAATACTAAAACATCTCAGTAGTTTTAGTTCTCTAGTGCTCTAGGATGGATAATCATATAAAAATATCGATATCTAAACTCAGTAATTTGGAATGTGTGTTTTATCTAGGTCTGACCCTGAATAGTCAAATATTCCAACTTTTAATTTTCAGACTATGTGTCCTGTGGGCTGAGTAAAGATGTATGTAATTTGAGATGTTTTTACCTCATGTTGCTACAGTAACTTCAGGTATCAAATACACACAGGGGAAATCAAGTCAAATGAACAAAACACTGAAATAAACAGGAGTGGGTTTTTTTCATTGTGCTATAAAAATTATTTTGCAACTAGAGTCTGAGCAGAAACATGCCAGTTTCTCTTCGCATGTAAAAGGTGTTGCAATGACATCAAGAATCAGACAGTGTCATCACCACATTCACACCAAAGCTAATGTGGTTACCCAGAAAAGAAGAGAAGTCATTATACTGCAGGATGTACAATAAGAATAGAAATTTAGTCGTGCAATTCATAGATGATATGTGAGAAAGCCTTAACATGACTCACTGCATGCTGAGCAGAGACAAAGCAGAGAAAAGCCTGGACACTTTCTGCAGGTTTTTGCCCACAAATCAACAACAGTGGAAGTTATGAGGATAAATTTCTATAGTGTTCATTCAGCATGTAATCTTTGTTATTGCATGTTTATTCACATATTTTGTTATTATTTTCTTTGCAGACCACACATACTCACCCTCAGTACTCAGAGCCCATAGGTATCAGCATGTATATTTCTTCTGTGAACTGCAGCTTCTACAATAAAACTTATTGACCTGAAGATCCTCTCTCCTGCCCCGATTCTTAGTCTGGAATCATTTCCACATCTGCCAATATAAATCAGTCAAATACCCAAAGGCCCCAGCCTTTCTAATAGAGCAATTTAAACACAATGTCTGTGACTATGAATACAACAAAGACTGATGGTGACATGAGGAAGTGGGTGGTCAATATTGCTCAATCTGAAACTTGTGAAGACAACAAACAAAGACAGAAGGTTGAGTTTGTAAAAATGTGAGAAAAGCTGCCATTGTTCACAATGTAACGTTAGCATAATCACAGGAAAACAGGGTGAGTCATTAGTGAGTCCTTTTGGATTTTAACGTGTCAGAGACGCAGGACACGTAGGCCTGTCAACATTCATGCTGCTTCCAGCACACCTGAAGCTGGCAGCGGCACAAAAATGCTGCTTTGGGGTCTATTTCCACGGATCCTGCCAGAGACATGCACAGACATTTTGGGGGGCAGTGGCTCTAGTGAAAAAAAGGGCCTGGTTCCACGGATCTTGTCACGCCGTCCCATTGGCTGTATGGGCAGTAGCTGAATCTGTGGTGCGTTCACGAACAATAAATCATATTTGTTTCATGAACACACTTTAGGAAGGTTATAAAACAGCTATAAGCATTTCCCCTTATAAATCCTATTGTTGGCCTACAACAGAATTTACAAAGTTATTTTATATTAATGCCATGTTTCTTATTTTGTAGGCTTTGTCAAGGTCTTATAAATATTATGAGAGTGAAAGTGTTGTGTGGTCGCATTACAGTTTTTCTCAATTGCTAAAACACAATTTCTGAAACCTTGCCCCATTTCCTGAAAACATTAATCACAAAACCTCAGCTTCAAGCACTATTTACAAAACCTCTGACTCCTCGTGCAAAATGAAACTTTTGCCTCAAAACAGTTGTACCTGTTCTCAAAACCAAAACACTGCTCTCAAATCATAAACAAAGCGATCAAAATGAGTCAGTAAGAAATACACCAAAAAATAGAAAACAAAAACAAGTACAAAACATAGTTCTCAGGGAGAAGTGCATTTTTAATCTCATCAAAGTAGCTCAAAATTTATCAGAAATTATACTCCGCTTTGCTCTTTGCATTTATTTTGTTCTTCCTCCTCCTCCAGTTTTTACAGTAATCTACCCTGCATCTGACAAACTTGTCCTTTATTTCTGTGCAGCCAGTCAAAATCTATTGAGCAGTCAGTGCTGTAAACAAATGGAAAGCACAATGTTCAGGGCTGGACAATTTCTCCGTCCCACCTTCAACAACCTGTTTGCTCTCTGAACTGGCTTATATTGGTTGTGTCACATGATTTGAAACAAGTGAAATCAATTTTGAGTGGTTGTGTTTGATCAATGACATGTGTTCTCTATTTGTATTTGATTGTTGCCACTTGTGTTTACCAATATGGACGACATGTGCATTAGAGTGCAGAATGTGTTTTGAGTTCTGCTGAAAAGTCTACGTGAGATCTGCAGATTGTGTTTTACCATGTCGAATGGTTTAAGGTATTGACAACAGACTGCACAATTAGCTAAATGAGTTCAGGGAACTGTGAACTTTGTTCAGCAAATGGGTTTTAGCAAATGAGAAAAACTGTAATCACTCATTAGTGTGGATGGTGAGTAGGATGTGTCATTTGTGTTTGTTGGACTGCATCACTACCAGGACCGAATAAAACAGGAAAATATTTTAGCAGGGAAAAAAATTAGTTGAAAGTTTCAAAAAGTTATCAGGTAGGCTTTGGTACACAATGAGTTTGTTTTGTTGTTATCAACTAGAATAGTTTGGCAGCCCATTGTGGTCATTTATGGAAAAAGCTTCCATTTTATCTGCTCGGTGACTGACTCACAGGTGCATCTCAAAAAAGTTGAATATCATGAAAAAGTAAATTATTCCCCGTAATTTAAGTAAAAAAGTGGGGGCTCCTTTTGCATGAATTACTGCATCAAGGCGGCGTGGCATGGAGGCCATCAGCCTGTTGCACTGCTGAGGCGTTTTGAAGCCCAGGCAGCTGTGATAGTGGCCTTCAGCTCGTCTGTATTGTTGGTCTGGTGTCTCTCACTTTCCACTGGACAATACTCCATAGATTCTCTAAGGGGTCCAGTTCAGGCCAGTTGTCTGTCCAACCAAGCACAGTGACACCATGGTCAGCAAACCAGTTCTAGTGGTTTTGGCCCTGTGGGCAGCTGCCAAGTCCTGTTGGAAAAGGAAATCGGCATCTCCATAAAGCTTGTGAGCAGATGGAAACATGAAGTGCTCTAAAGTCTCCTGGTAGACGCTGCATTGACTCTGGACTTGATCAAACACAGAGGACCAACACCAGCAGATGTCATGGCAACACAAATCATCACAGACTGTGGAAACTTCACACTGGACTTGAAGCAGCTTAAACTATGTGCCTTTCCACTCGTCCTCCAGACTCTGGGACCTGGATTTCCAAAATAAATGCAAAACTTACTTTCATCTGAAAAGAGGACTTTGGACCACTGAGCAAAGGACCAGTTCTTTTTTTACTCAGCCCAGGTTAGACGCTTCTGACGTTGTCTCTGGTTCAGGAGTGGCTTGACACTAGAAATGTGACACTTGTAGCTCATTTCCTGGACCCGTCTGTCCCTGGTGGGCACTGACTCCAGTCTCAGTCCTCTCCTTGTGAAGCTCCTCCAAGTTCAGCTTTCCTTTGACAATCCTTTCAAGGCTGCGGTCATCCCTGTTGCTTGTCCAGCTTTTCCTACACTTTAAAATCCAGTCAACTTTCCATGAATATACTTTGATCCAGCACTCTGCCCTTTCAGCAGTGACCTTCTGTGGCTGACCCTGCCTTCAGTAAATGTCTTCTGGACAACTGTCAAGTCAGAAGTCTTCCCCATGATTGTGGTTGTGTGTACTGAACCGGACTGAGAGATTAAAGGCTCTTCTCAGGTCGGCTCGTGTTATACGTTCTTTAATCTAATATTGTAATATTTGATGAGATGTAGATTTTTGATTTCCATGAGCCGTAATCATCAATATTAAAACAAAAAAAAAGATCTGAATTATTTCACTTTGTATTTAAAAAGCAGTAGGCTACTTGTGTTGTGTTGGTATCTATTACAGTAGTTTCACGCCCCCTTGTGGCCAATGAGGAAAAAGATCCCATTTTAACTGCACGGTAACCTGCTGGACTGAATTACACTAATGTGATTCTTCTATTTATTTTTTATTGTGAGTAATGGTCTGAATACAATAAATTAAATATGTTACAATAGTGTAATTTCTTCAGAAATCTAAATTTCATAATTTGACCCTGGTTGAGTTCCTCATCCATCAGTACCAGACAGTCACATTGTTGTTATCACAGCTAATCTTGTATCCCCATCCACACACACACAGTCACTCACGAGATGAACAGGAAATGTACCTATTAATAGTGATTAATTGATTGATGCATCCCAAATCAAACCTGGCCTGTCCCGAGGGTCCAGCACCTCTGCATTGGTTTAGATGAATAAATCAGTTCTGTTTTAATAAATTGAATTCATTGTTCATTTGTTCCTATTCATTCTCCACATCCTATGAGACAATGTATTTTGTTTTGTGGATTTAACAGTGGCATGATATTATCATGTTGTTAACCTGTCCAGGACTATTTGATATATCAATACTGTATTTGACTATTTCAGTGGTGTGAAACAACTATTGTATTGGGGTGTAAAGTTCTCCATACATCCTGCAGGTTTATTTTCCTGTTTTTAGTTGAGCTTTCATAAAAGCAGAATATGTTGTTCAGGTCTCCCCCTAATAAGATCACTCCTGTTGGTGAACGGTCTAACACACACAGGTACAAATAAATAAAAGGGATACCTATTGAGAAATAAGTTTATAAATATATGTTTTTAAATGGTGTTACATTGTTTATCTTAAAGCAAAACGAGAGTGACAGAGAGAGTCTTTTCAGAGCAAATGTCTCAGTTACTCTCAATAATCCATAGATCTGTCAACAGTTTAGATTGAAACCGAAGAAATAGTCACTTAAAACCAACATCAAGTCCACTTCATGGCTTTTGACAACCTTTAGTGTCACAAGAGAGCTACTACTGAAAAAAGTGAAACTACTGGGTCGTTCATTTAAAGTGCATTTTTACATTGGTCTAAGGGAAAATCATGATTTCTGCTTTAAACCTGTTTTGTTCAGTTTGCCTCAAAGCAAATAAGGAACCTCCTAGAAAAAAGTAAAAGCAACACTTAGTATTATACTTCATGTCATGTGACCACGTGACGTCAGCTTGCTCCGTGCTCACCAGTATCTCACCAAAGTGAACAAGGTGGAAAGACAGCTGTGGCCCAGGAAATGTCTTTAGACCGGGTAAGCATTCAAAATTGTATTTTAATGGGGATGACGTTAAATGTTTTTCATTCACATTTATGGTTAGTGGCAGGATGGACAAATAGGCCAACTGACTTCACAGACAACTGTGTCTGTGCACATGATAGCTACAGTTAGTTAATACAAATGCAAAGTTAATTTTGTTGTTAATACTATTCCATTGTCATGTCAGGAAAATATAATGGTGGTGTAGTGTGATAAGGCTCGTTTGTCTCTGATGCTTGAATAAACTAATGTTAGTTACAGTATAGCTCTTTTCTCCCAGGCACCACAACAGTCAATTAACATTAACGTTAGGTCACTGCTGCAAGAGCTGTAATTAATTTATATCTGAATCCGTTGTGATGTTTGATAGAGCCCGTGTGTGAATGGAGCCTGTTAATGTTCAGCAAAACTACCAAAATAATCCTTCGGAGTTCATTGCTAAAGGAGTCTGGACATGTTTCATGGAGGGCGGTGCTGCTCTTCCCCGCTACACACGGGCTGCAGCAGAGCAGAGAAAATGGTGAAACTCCACGGACATATTTTAAAAAAGTGAAATGCTCCGGACTGTAAGTGACATAAACAACCTAAATAAAACGAAAGAAGCCATTTATTAAAACGTATTTTGACAGATTTGGCGCTTGTTTGCCTGCCTTGTTCTTTCCTCCACTGTCAATAGGGTGAAGTCAGGTGAAGTGGGACACTTTTTGGTAAATTGCCTTTTAAAAAACCTAAATTAGTTAGAATGTATTAAAATTGTATGTATTTTGTTTAAATAGGTTGTTGTGAAGACATCTATGGTGAAATTAAGCCTATTTATTTATTATCAAATTGTTTATCTTTAAACATCATCTGTCACCCTCTTGGCAAACTGGAAGCAATCAGGTAGAGTGGGACACTTTGTTAGATAAAGTGGGACACTATATTATTTAAGTTTAAAATTAAACATTAAACACATGAGAAATACTTTTTACAACATTTAATAATATATTATTAGACATTTAATATTATATTAACATTTAACAGCATATATAATGTGTTAGTGTACAGTAACTCAAAGAGATATAATTTAATTATAAATATTCAATAATGTGTGAAGAAAAATCATGTCGTCTAAAGGCAATATATCTTCAGTTTATTAAGACTAGGCTGTGTAAGTAAGTTATTAAACGGATTTCTGAAACTCTTTGGGGCTTTTACCTGATTCCTCTCACCAGCCCTTTCTCTCACTTTTGTAATGTCAATTTCAGGGTGTTCCATGCCTTTGCTAAAAACCTTACCTTAGGTTCCTGTCCTTCCTCAACATCCACTGCCATTTTCTCTTACCTCCGCTTGGTGAGTTTTATTCCCTTCCTACATTGTTGTCCTTACGCCCTGTCCCCCTTTCACTAATACCTCTCTTTACGTTCTTTTTTTTGTATGGGTGCCATCTTTTGTGTAGCTTAGTGTATTTAAGAAATTACCAACCATAAATTTGATACTCAGATACATTATTCTTACCAACAACTTTAAAATGTTATCTTTTTTTCATGAAACTGCTGCACTGTGCTCACAAGCATTAGCATTAAAACTGTCCCACTCAACCTGAAATGCCCTGTCCCACTTTATCTAACACTGTCAGGTTGAGTGGGACAGGGCTGTAAATCTAATTTTCATAAATATTTGATCCAGTTACATCCTTATTGTAATTAATTAACAGTATAAATGCATTTAAAAACAAAAATTGTATTGTTAAATCATAAGTGACTGAATTATCATCCTTATAATTTTATATAGATTTACACTTGCCGGATGGTTTACCATGAGGTCCCAGGAGTCAAGCAATTTGACGTCACACCAATCACAACCTCTGTTTTATATCCAACAGACATTCAACAACAACACAATAACAATTGTTGTGATTGGCTTACAAAATTAACCCTGTATAGTACCCATAAGCTTAAGTGTCCCACTCAACCTGAATTCACCCTATGTGTTTGTTTAACTTTACCGCATGTAGCTGTTGAGTCTGAAGCATGACCCCCATTTTAATAAACCAATGGCAATTTAAGTGTCGGTTTTATGTCTGATGAAATCACCGGTCCAGTTCGGACAACGTTTAGGCTATGTGCCTCTTTACCAGCACACTGTCTAAACAGAGAATCCGTGCAGACTGGTGAAAGAGGGTGGACTGATAGATGACTAATAGTTTTGTATTAATGAAATGTATTGAATTATAGATGATGTGTTCAGATAGAAGTGGAAGAATTTCATATTCCATTGATTCATCTGTCAGTATAATACAGTAGGCTAAAGTACAAAATCACCAGTATGTCTAAGGTCTAATTAATAATTACAGTCTGTGGTGATTAGTATAGATAGTGCTAATTACCCAGCAAAAAAACTAAAATGACAAATCTCACCTTTTCCTTTGTGTTCACAGGTTTGATATTGTTTAAAATACTAAACCCGGAATTTTCACAAAATTATTATTTTATATTTATATTTACATATTTAAACATATTTATGTTGTTTTTCAGTGTGGCTATTGGTGAACTTTTGCAAAAGTTTTATATTTAATAAGTACTGCTTCTGTCTCTCTTATCCATCAAGCTATAGCTCAAGCTTCCAACCAAGCTTCCTAGGAACAGCACCACAGAGATCATAATGAAGAAGGCAGGAGTAGACCTGGAATATACTCAATGTTCTTAATCAGGTATGTTCTTGCTCTGTACATCAAATGTATTATATCACAAAAATAGTAACATTGTAAGTAGAAGAAATGGTATTATTTTGTCAACAAATTTAATTGTGGAGTTAGATTAGTCCTTTTAACTTATCTTATTTCTAAATCACAGTACTAAAACTCCATAAGCACATAAGTGGTGTGCATTGTGTATTGTTTGCATCAGTGAAGTTGCAAAATTGGACTGCATCATAATGCATCATGTGTGTGTTTGCGATCTCACCTAGAGTCTCGAGGTGAATCATAAAAGGACTGTCTGCTGAAATGCCTTATTATGTGTTGTGGGGAAGATGAGGACACACTTCTATCTGGTATCTGGTAAGCAGTTTTGCATTAATCACTGAAGCTTTAGACAAGATGAAACACTGCACATTCTAACTAATAAGCTTATAAACATGGTCTCAGGTTCTATTAAAATACTCATACTATATATGTACATTTGCCTCTTGTCATAAGCTGATGTAGCGTGGGTGCAGCCAACCCAGGGCCCACACTGGTTGTGGGGCCCACTACGTGAACTATGAAGTTTAGCTCTGCTGATTATAGTTCACACAAACTAACAACTAAAGTGTGTGGCGTTACAATTTCATGGGAGAATTCAGCAGCTCTTATCAAATGAAACAGTCCCTTCACTCACGGTTTCAATGGTAAGCCACCACAACACATTTTAACAAAACTCCCTTCACCCTCATGCGTCATGGGAATTCTGAGGGAGGGGCGTAGGCTGCGTGTGCACAGCGGTGTATTACAGCATCAACTTCCTCTGGAAGCCTCTCAGTGTTTCAGCAGCACAGCGTCTAGCCTGCCCCTTGTTGGTCCGTGTACGTTCTGATAGTTCGTTTTTTCGTTTGAACCAATAAACAAACTTCCACCACAAGCTTGTGGAACGGTCCGATCTGTAACATTATGCAGGAGTCAGAGCTGGTGGATGATTTACTGCATTAGTTGAGGGTTATATAGCCACTGCTGTTTTGTCTGCCTGATCAACTGCTGATTTTTGTGCCCTGATTTTAAATGTGGATTTAAAATCAGTGCTTTTTATGAGACTCTGTTACAGGTGGATGGGCCCTGTGAATGTTTTTGCTAGGTTCTGCTAAGGGTGGGGCAGTTTGCTTGTTGTTGGGCTGCGTGACTTCCCTCAGCCTTTCTCCCTCTTCTTCCAGTGTTCTGACAGGGTGGTGGACTGTGGTGGACTGTGGGAGCCCATCTTCCCTTCACTGCATGTCGTGGTGTGTGTATATGACAGCTGTGTGCGGACCTTATTGTGTGGGGTTTTATGTGTGTGACTTGCTGTCTTTAGGTGGTGTCAGGGCATCCTGGTGGCAGTTTTGCTTTGGTAACAGTTTGCTTTTATCCTTCAGCATCTCTGCAGCATGGGCCGTAACATCTTATGGGTTTATTGTTTGAGCTTGTGTTAATAAAACTGTCTAAAACCTGATCTTTAAATGCTCATGTTTCGTAAATCAACTTTCCAGTTGAAACGCATGTCTCTTGTAAAGAAATGCTCTGTAAAAAATAAATCCCATGGGTTAAAATGAGAGATTATATCTCGGTTCCTAAGCTTGCTTATTTGCTTGTAGTGCTACGCTAACCTTTCTTCTAAGGAGGACAGTAGTCAGAAAATGTTCCTTAGCACAGAATTAATTTATAAAAATGTATTGTACATAATATGCCTGAGCTCTTTCTCCTTGTGTGAAGTGATTGTTTTATAATGTGAAGACTCTTGGATCTGAACGCTCGACATGGGCCCACAAGTGTTGTAGCTTTTTAACTAAATCTCCATCTGTTCACTGCAGAGGCTCTAATAATATAATAATAATAATAATCCTTATTTGTAGAGCACTTTTCAAAAACAAGTTACAAAGTGCTTTAACAAGTGTAAAGAATAATACAAAAAAACAAGAGCATGAAAAATTAATATAAAATTAGTGAAATACAATAAAATAAAAGGGATAAAATAAAGTCAAATAAGATCGGGAAAAGCTCTCCTATAAAAGTATGTTTTAAGAAGGGACTTAAAAGAGTTCACTGACTCAGCCGACCTGATTTCCTCGGGCAGGTTGTTCCAGAGGCTCGGGGCCCTGACAGCAAACGCTCTGTCCCCTTTAGTTTTCAGTCGAGACTCTGGAACAGACAACAGACCTCTGCCCGAGGATCTCAAGGTACGTATGGGACTAAAAGGTCAGAAATATAGCAAGGCAAGAGGCCATGAAGAGCTTTAAAAGTGATCAATAGAATTTTAAAGTCAATTCTAAAACACACTGGGAGCCAGTGTAATGAAGCTAAAATAGGAGTAATGTGGTCATATTTCTTTGTTCTGGTTAAAAGCCTGGCAGCTGATTTCTGGACAGTCTGGAGTCGATCAATAGATTTTTGGGTTAAACAGGTGAAAAGGCTGTTGCAATAATCCAGGCGTGATGAGATGAAGGCGTGTAAAATGGTCTCGGTGTCCATAAAAGTTAACATAGATCAAATTTTGTTATATTTCTAAGTTGATAAAAACATGATTGAACAAGCTTTGTGGTGTGCTGCTCGAAATTTAAATTACTATCAAACCAAACACCAAGGTTCTTTGCCACAGGCTTAATGTGATTTACTAGGGAACCAGCAGATGGCAGTATTTGATTTGCCATCTGCTGGGACCCAATGACCAGGATTTCTGTTTTGTCTGAGTTCAGTGGAGGAAATTATTTGACATCCATTTTTTAACTTCACAAAGGCAGTTGTTAAGTGAACTCAGCATTCCAGGGTCTGTGGATCTGACGGGCAAGTATATTTGTGTGTCATCAGCATAAATATGAAAAGAAATGCCATGTTTATGGATAATATGTCCAAGGGGAAGCAGATACAAGGAAAACAAAATGGGTCTAAGACCGACCCCTGAGGCACACCATATTTAACTGGACAGAATGAGGAGACATAGTTGTTTACAGACACGCAAAACTTCTTATATGACAGGTAGGATGAAAACCATCTAAGTCAGTACCAGAGATCCCCACCCAGTGCTTCAGTCTGTCTAACATGATGTTGTGATCAATGGTGTCAAAAGCAGCGCTAAGGTCCAGGAGTACCAGGACTGAGCACATGCCTTCATCAGCAGACATTAAAAGATCATTGGTGACTTTAAGCAGGGCAGTCTCAGTGCTGTGGTGCTTCCTAAAACCAGACTGAAACTTTTCAAATATTTTGTTATTTTCCAGCACAGTGAGCAGCTGTTTGGACACAATTCTTTCTAGAATCTTTGCAATAAAAGGCAGTTTTGAAATTGGTCTAAAATTATGTGGGAGGGAGGGATCTAAACCAGGTTTCTTTAAAAGTGGGTTCACGCAAGCCGTTTTAAAATAATCAGGGACACAACCAGTAGATAGGGAGCTGTTGAAAACAGAGATCAAATGGGGCCCAACAGAATCTATTACTTTCAGTAAAAATTTTGTAGGTATTACATCAAGTGGGCTGGAGGACACTCTCATTTGTGATACTGTTTTTAAAAGCTCAGACAAGTCGATGGGATAAAACTGGTTAAAACTCCATTGTTGCTGGTGAGGGACCTCTGAGTCAGAGGCCGCGGGGGTAATAGAGGCTCTGATTGACACCACCTTATTGGTAAAATAAGATAAAAACAATTCATCATTACTTCCAGCTGAGGCACAAGGAGGGGTTGGGTTTACCAGCTGATCCACAGTCTTAAACAGAAACCTGGGATTGTGTTTATGTGTAGTAATGAGTTCAGAAAATAGTGTGTTCTCGCATCCTTAACCATGTTATTGTAGTTAATTAATAAATCCTTCAGACTGAGGTAATGGACTTGGAGACTGGATTTTTTCCATCTGCGCTCTGCTTTCTGCATTCCCTTTTTAGGCTGCGAATGCTGTCATTTGTCCAGGGTTGCTTTCTAGCTTTAGACGTAGGCCTAACCTTTAGAGGAGCAGTAATATTTAGTGACGACAAGCAGATATGATTGAAGTGATCGACCAGATTGTTGGTGTTGGAATCAGACAGGTGTTGGCTTTGGCTCTGAAAGAATGCGCAAAACTTTGAAACACTTTGTTCATTAAAGATGCGACAACACACGGAGCTTGGTGAGGCGGCATGAGTAACAGGCAAATCGCAGCTAAAAACAATACATCTGTGGTCAGATATGGTCATGTCCACTAATTCCACAGAGGAAATGCTGACACCCAGGGTAAAAACCAAGTCCAGTGTACGACCACGGTTATGTGTTTGCCCTTTGACATGTTGTTTGAAGTTAAAAGAAGTGGCCATATTTAAAAAGTTAGTTGCATTAACATTGTTGGGGTCATCATCATGAATATTAAAATCGCCACAAAGAACAATTCTGTCATAATTTAAAACAAAAATTCCTCCAGGCTGTGGAGCCTGGAGGAGGAACTAGTATAACTGACTATTGGTATAATTTAACCTTAACATTATTTACACTTACAGGTTTTCTTCACTAACCCACTGTGCTTGTAAATCATTTCTGGGCATATGTGAGTGAAAGAGTTGCACTGCAGAACCCTGCTTCACTTTACTGTTGTACATACTAGCCTGCTGTATATGATATAAATGTGTATTAAAAGACAGAAGTTGACATCGTCCTTATTTACAAAAACAGTGCCCAATTACAAGGTGTGGTTCTCATAAATCGTGATGTAAATATCTGAAAGTGCCAACAGGGCCTTTGTCCTGACAGTCCAGCATTAATTTGAAGAGAGTGACGGTAGGTGATGGGGCCTTGATACTATCATCAGTCCTCAAACCTGCACAGGCTCACATCCTCCAGGTATTGGGGAAAATCTGGGAGGTCCTGAGATGAGTACCAGGGAGAAAAACTAAATGACTCAACTTCACTTTTATTTTACTTTACACAAGTACAAACAGGACAGAGCACGGCCGTGGTTCATCAAACAGAATTAAACCCAAAAAAGCATTAAAAGATCTGAAAGCCCGGGAGCTATTAATGCTCACCAGGTTTCACACATAAGTCTGCCTAACTTATGAGAACTACAGGCTGCATTAAAATATTTAATCTACTTAATTAACATAAGTAGTTTACACGGGCGAAAATAGCAAAGGAAAATAAGAAGTTTACAACTCCACAGATTTGTTTTGGAAGAGTTTTGTTCTGACTCATAACAGCAGATGGTGGAAGCTGAGAGTTTTTAGCAGCTCCATAGAAAGAGAAGCTGAAGGCAGGTGAAGTTCTGCACACCCTTCAAACTCAGTGATCAGCTTCCTCTGGTCGCAGTGCAGCCTTCTCTGTGATAGAAACACAAGTCAAAAGGTCAAAAGCTTGTTAGCTGTTGGCGCCACAGAAGGACTCAAGGGGGCAGAGTGACCTCTGCTGGTGCAGCTAACACACAGCATGAAGGCTTAAAATATTATATGTTATATGTGTTCAGAAACTAAAAAATATGAATTAAATAATATAAACTTAAATAAATAGGCTAACTGCGATCCTAAGCTACATATAACATTAGTTAAATTGTCCTAATCTGAAGTTACAGGTCACCAATGGTCTTACAAATGTTTAATTCTCCCTAACAGCAATTAATTTAATTTGATTAACTAAAGTGTTTTTTTTACACCCAGTGCTACTTTAGTTTTACTAAAAAAACGTTGTTTTAGTTTAGTTTTAGTCTAAAATCACCTTTCTAACTGCATGGTACATGGGCTACTTTTATTTTGAAGGCTTTACCGGTTACTATCCCTTCCAAAAAAGAAATAGACCACGTGACTCCCGTTTTTGGTTTATAACGAGAAACTAATTGACTGAAGTTCAGACTCTCTCTTCATTATTTGTTCCAAAAGGAATAACGATAAAATGAATCACCAAAAACGAAAAACGGGCCGTTTTAGTTAGTTTTTCGTTTTTTGATTCTGACACAAAAAACGGTTATTTGGTTTTTCGTTTTGAAACAAAAAACGAATAAACGTTATTTTCGTTTTTGTATTACAAACGAATTACGGATTATCCACAGATACCCTGACCATTTCAGAATAAGAGCGTTTTACCTGCCGGACTTTGCCGACATGTTTAGATTTAGAAATCAACACTGAAAATGTGAATGTCAGATTTTGCAATGGCAGCAATAGTAATGGTAATGTTTGTCTTAAACTGACTTATGCACTGACATTTTGTGTTGATGTGTAATACACATACCACCTAGTCTAACTGGCAGCAACGTTCATTTTAGACTTTGTTTTTATGGTGCTTATTTTATTTTTTTCCAGTAATGGTGATTGGAGAGAATATTCATGTCATTTTAAAGTAACTCAACTAAATTAAGCATTCACTGACAAAATGTTTTGGGTTTTATCGTAAGTGAAGTAATGCAAATTTGGCTTTTATTTATGGTGAAAGTTTCAACAAAGCAAAATAAATTATTATATTGACCTATCTTAAGTATATTAAGTAAAGTTGTGTCTTGTGACTAAAGAAAATAGATTGAATATGGTATCATTTAAAAAAATATAGTTTGTATTGAATTATAAATTTAAGTTGGGTAAAGTTGATTAAATTCCTTGTAACAAATCACAGCACTTTAATTAGTTTAGTCCAAAGTAAAAAATTATACTTGGATGCTGTACTAAAAAGTAGGTTATTCCAAAATACAAATTGATGTTGTACCAAGTAAAAATGTATTTTTTTTCTTGAGTAGAAGTAATATTTTGATAGAAATTAAATTAAAATTTAAAGTTTCAACCAATTTAAAAGATATAGTTCAATCAAACAATTAAAAGCACAACAGACAGTTTACTGCTGTAAAAAAAAGTTTATCGATACATAGAATTACCAAAAATATTTTAAAATAATAAAAAAAAAATATACGATGCATGTCAATGCATTTTAAAGAGACCGAGGAAAACATGTGCATGTAATGTGAAAAAACAAAGATCAAAGGCAGGGTAGGCAAGTTGCTTCTAAAACACTTTTTGTCATATTTGTTGAAAGTGTCTTTATACACCAATGCATATTAAAAGTTAGGTGCTCTGAATAAGAGAGTATAAAATCGTCTGTCTGTTGTCCTCTCCCTCGCTGCCATGGCTACCAGCCCTGCTTCTACAGGAGCTGCCCACATGCGCGCGCCCGGTCAGCTCTCTCAGACCTGACAAGCGAAGCGGTCAGACCGGAGGTGATATCTGTGTGGCTTTTCAACGATAGTGACAACTGAGAAACACCAAGGGGCTGAGTCACCGTGAGTCACCGTGGTGGCTTTATTTCTGCTGGACAGGTAATCTGGCTTTTATCATTTTTCCGACGCTAATATTAGGTAAGACTGTAAGTGTAGACTGTGCCGGTTTAGTTAGTCACGATATCGGTTTATTGTTATACTATGTTTAGAGTTTACTGTCTTTACCTTGTATCTAATCTGTTTGTGTGATTATCTTGTGTCTGCAGTTGATGTTTGACTGTATGTTACTCTTTTACAAATGTGTTGATGTAGCTGTGTGTTTGTAGTTATGAGAAAGACATGTCAACGTTAGTATACATAAAAATCTGTTTCTGTTATAAAAGCTACCTCTAATATACTGTAGTTTGACATTGTTCGTAACTAAACCTATTGTGCAAAAACCCTTTACTGGTTCTGTTATGCCATTACTTATTTTACCAGAAGTAAAAAAAATCCTGTATGTTTTATTTCTACTGTGCCCTCAGGTCACTTGCAGATTTGGAGTCTTCCATAATCCTGTACTTCTCACCAGTACATGCTGATCGGACCATGCTGGCTGACCTGGATTCAACCACCATGTCCACAGTCCAGCCAGGAGCTGATGACACAGTTCAGTATGTTGCATTATGAATACTCCTATGCATTTTACTCAGTACATTTAAAGTGATGAATCAAAAAATATTAAACAGTATGAGGAATACAGATAGATGGTACTGATTTATTGTTGTGATTGCATTTCATGTGGAAATGCTAACTACTGTATAATAGAACAATGTCAGGTATTAAAAACTTTTCACTAAGCTGATCCTCCTTTCTGTATTATCAGGTACAGCAAGGTGTACAACAAAAAGTCCAGGAAGTGGATTGAAGGTGGAGAAGGACTACACTTACATCGCAGACCTCCAGAGTGCCATCCTCCTCCTCCTCCTCCTCCGACGGTTGTCTACTACTGAGGAGATGCCTAGAAGCAGAACCAGGAGACCTGATGATCCCCGTCAACATGGGGTTCAGTCAGGTGTCCCTGCCCCAACTCTGGTAAAGAAAAGGCATTTGTCATTTTCAATGTTTTATTTAAAAAAGAATGAAAATATTATCCAGAACAGGGAAAAATATATTTGTATTTTCTCTACCCTCCTGGGAATAAAACAGTGTACAGGTATTCATCCACACAGTGGAGGGAATTATTTGTGTAGCAGTTGGTGACATTAAATCTTACACCCTGCTAGGATTAAACCTCTGTATTGTCCTGGTGGATCAGGAGAACAGTTGCATTTCTTCCAGAAACAGCTAATTAGTATCACGACTCTGTGACCAAGTGCTCCACATTGCCACACCGCAAACTGTCTGTATGCTGCCTGACTGAACTGTCTGTTTCTCTGTCCTGGGTCTGGAAGGTCAGCCATGTGTGGTGCTTGGAAACACTGTAGTCTGGATGTTGTCCACAGTCCTCATATTCTGGCCTGTAAAGGAATATATAGTTGGTTAGAACCCCAAATTGGAAAGATCGGTGTAATTGGAAAGATTCATCAACATGATCAGATATTTTTATTGAACAGGGGTTTGTTGTTCTCTAACAGGACTGCTGTGTCCACGTTACACACCAGGTCAATGTACATGACACAGATGAGGCGATGGCTGAAGCAGAGCTGTAGTTAGTTGTTGTTATCAGTAAACAATAATTTAAAAAATCAAATAACAATAGTGATGGATTATATAGCACTTGATATTTTTGACACCAAAAGGGTTTAGGGGTAAACACCAGAGAAACTTTGAGACAAGCACACTGGGAGATAATAGACTATTATATATAAATATATATGATAATGGATACCTGTTCATATGCCGTGGTTGGAATGTGAAGCTCGACGCAGGTATGTGCTGCTTACTAGCTTGCACCTCGTCCTCCCAGTCCTGCCTCTTCTTCCTCGGACCCTGGCAGCCCTCCCTCCGCTGCTTCGCCTCAACCCCTTGGCTCTGGAGTGCAGTCCTCATCAGAGACAATAATGCTGTCACAGTGCAGGGTACCCCCAGGATTCCCCAAGTTAAATTTAAGACCTTTTTAATACCACCTAGGATGAAGTTTTATGGAAAATCTGTGTTAATTTTAAGCCCGAGAAAATTATTTACGAAGTTACATGAATTTAATAAAACATTATATTATAATACATCCATATTTAACACACTATAGCTTTGGGTGTGTTTGTACTTTGATAAGATAAAATGAATCAAGGATGTCACTTTGTGTTTGAGTTGTGTTGGTATGAATGAGGGCAGTTTGGAGTCCTCTTGTGGTCATTTATAGAAAAGCTTCCATTTTAACTGCACAGTTACTGACTAACAACATTGACTGAATGAAATGTGATTTCCATTGGCGCATCACAAACTCAATATTTCAACCTGAAACATTTTATACCAACTTAAAGACCTGGAAATTTATATTTCTATCTTCACCCTGATACAATAGAGATGCACTAAATTTAACATCAATGGAATCCAAAAAGCAAGGTGTCTTTTCAGAGCAACTAAAGAAACATATAAAGAAGTTTATTGATGAATGAAATGATCAAAATGATTTTACTACAAAATATAAAATCCATTCAGGTGAAAATGAAACACATTACAAATATATTTTAAAGAGAAAAACAGGATATGTTGTTTGATAGCAGATCATTACTTAAAGTAACTGTTGACGTCCATCCTGGATCTTTCTCATCCACTGAAAAAGATGCTGACTTTAAAGCTGCACTATCACCTGGGCACTAAAGCTCAAACATACAGTAGCAAAAGTTGAAAATAATTGACAAAATGAAATCTAATAATATGTAGTCTAAATAATATCTAATTAGACACCTCAGTAGTACTTGTGCTTTTTGTATGAAGAGAGCGTAATTTCACTTTTTCCTCAATTGCTTAAATATTTCTTGAAATTTTGCCTCTTTCTCGAAACTCTAAACACAAATCCACAACTTTTCACCCAATTCCCCAAACAACCTACTTTCAGTTTAAAATAATGCTTTCCACTCAAAACCATTCAATCTTGCTGAAAAATCAAACTTTTCCCTCAGACATGACACACGAGCCCTCAAAAACACACACACACACACACACACACACACACACTACAACACAGTCTTACACACTGGTGAGATAAATTCAAAACAATAGTACAAAAACTGGTTATTAGAAATGTTGCTTGTGGTTCCACAACACACCAAACAACAAATTATTCTCCTGTCTTTGGTCTTGGACAGACCTGAGATTCTCATCCTCCTCCTCTTCTCTGGTGTCCTAAGCCTCTTCCTTCACATCTCTCTGGATCCATTGTTTCAAAACTGAATGAACTGACTCCGGCCCTTTTATCTCTCTAGTGAAGCTTCTGATTGGTGTGTTATCAATGTTGACTGTTTGTGTTTCCACCTGGGTAGCTGTGTGCTAATTGAGCTCAACCTGTCCTGACTTGAGTGATTATTGAATGCTGGTGCTTTTTTAAGTGACCACATGGTGTAGGCAATGAGTAATGGAGGGATTTGTGTGTAGAGTTTAGGGAAATGGGTGTTTTTGTTTTTTTTAAACTTATGGTTTTGAAAATTTAGTTAAAGCCTGGTTAGTGTTCAAGCAACTGAGAAAAACTATAAATCCATATGATGTCTTTCTTTTATATAATCAGCTCACAAATTAACAACAAAATACTGACGTCCACACAATAAGTTTATAAAATGGTGTCGACCATTTTTGCCAACACAGCTCTCTTTACAGACCTGGAAGAAAAACAACAAAAAGCCAAGATAAGTTATTTTGAAATAGACCCATTTAATTATCTGCAGAATAAATCATTACAGAATGATCATCATATGGCAGCTTTATTACCAAGAGCTGTTCCTGGTTTGACTTCAGAATAAACTGTTTCATCAGCTGCTGCAGGAGGTGATTTTCCTGTAGATGGAGATGAAATTGCCAATAAAGTC
>NW_024041150.1:29609405-29769949 GCF_014851395.1 Micropterus salmoides
TGTAACATTACAAAATTGGTTTACCTGATTACCTGTTTACCTTGTTTCTCAAATGAGGCAATTAAGAGACTGTGATCTAACAGAGCAAAGTTAGTTTTACAGTGTAGGTTTGTATAAGGCTATGTGGGTTTCATTCAAATTAATTTAAACAAATAAGGTGTTATGTGTTAGGTCTTTCATTGGAACTGGATTTTTTGAAAAAGTGACAACTGTACTGCCTACAGTTTCCTGCCCTTTGACACCTGCTATCATATCTTCATATAAAACCTAGTTTCCTGTTAACAATTTCAGACTAGTTCACACTGCGTGCAAAGAATTTTGAGTGGATTGAAAATGCTTCTACTTCTGAGTTGCTGGATTATTGCAGGTAAGATGAAGAAAAACTACTGTAATGTGCATGTTATTAATTTATTAACTATTCATGTGAGGTTTCATAACGAAACAGGGTGTAACAAAATGTTCAGTGCTGTAAAGTTTTTCCAATATGCAATAGTTATTTTAAGTTATATATCAATTTTGGTGTTATGACGAGTTATAAAGTTGGTCTTAGGTGATTGAATTTATTAGCTTAGCCTTTGTGCGCCTGGTTCTCAAGCAGCATTACAAAATCTTCTATTTACATTTCCATTTTGTTTTTCAGTTTTATTCAAATTTCTTACAAACTAAAGTATAAAATGACAAACCCTCTGTGTAATCTTTTTGGCCTTGTCGCGGTCTCAAATGAATTTCTCTCTCCTTTTAAAAGTATCCTCCAGTGTTTGTCGCTTTGGTTCAGCCCATGACTGTTGATTGTCGTCGTCTGTACATCTTCCCTGGCTGTCTGTCTCTGCTCCGAACAGTGGCTGGGCTGTGAAACACCAGGCACCATAGATGACAGTAAAACACAAGAGACTAAATAAATTACATAAATAAACAGCATAATTTTTTTGCTAATAATTTTGCTGTATGGTGTGTGGTGATTCATCGCAGGCGGGGTTCAGCCCTGCTCTTACACACATGAAGCTCAACGGAGTGGAGGAGAGACAGACAGTGGAGAGTTGGAGATTTGACGATAACTGCGCTCGTTGCTGTGCATGAAAGCTTCCTGAGTAAAATCTGATCAGTTAAAAATGCCTTAATCAGCCCCAATACTGATCTTTTGAGATTGGATATGGACATCCCTTAATTTTAATGTTCATAGTTTAGGGACTTGAAAATAAAGCTGAATAACAACATCATCATCTTCACAAATGCTTTAGGCAGCTAGGCAAGACAATTAAATTCACAAACATTGCTTATGACATTTTTCTTTATGTTTTTATTCACATTAGTGCTGCATGAAACTTTCTAAGGTAATACAATTTAATGTATTTTAATGATATTCTTTTAATGATATTGTGTAATGTTTCCTATCAGGGGTTACAGCAGAGGACCCACCAACGATGCATTACCGGGTGAAAAAAAGCTCATTATGTCTACAAGTTGGAAAATCACCACCATTTCAAGGTTATCGGTGGATTTTTGATGATAAACTTATTGTTACTGATAACAACATCACACCCAGGTACAAAGACAAAGTGGATTATGATCCGGGGAACCACTCCTTGTGTATCAAGAACCTCACAGAGACTGACAGTGGCACCTATAAAGTCAGTATCACTGATTCTGACTTTAATTTATTTACTGAGACCCACACACTAATTGTTGAAGGTAAGTTCTAAATAGTTATTTGTCTTTTACAGGTATGGATCTTCTTGATTTGTTGCAACACAATGAGACACACAAAGTTTCTTTATCAGCAGTATTTAGCTTTAACCTTAGAACTTTTAAAACTTTTCTCAAACCTTTATTGACATGAACATAGAACAATATAATTAATTAACCTTACCTACCTCTTTAAAATGCATTTACTTTTTTAAATTGTGACTTCTAAAAGGTCAACAGTCCAGTTTACAAATAAACGACCACACAAAGATCAAGGAAAATACAGAGTAGGTCATTTTAGTTTTTGGCATTTACCATCGTACATCCCTTCATTCATTTTCATGTTAGTATTTAACACAATATGTGAAAAGTTAAAATGATTTTAGTTGTAAAGGTTTTATGTCTTAAAGTATCATGTCTGATAAAGAGCATGTGGCTTCATGTATATTTGGTGTTATCAGAGCTGCTCATGTAGGCAGTGTAGTCAAATGCTAGGGATGCAGTAGTACTGTAGGGGCTCACAATAGCCAGGGAAATAAATAAATAAATAACAAAACACTTATGCATGCAAATACTGTATAGTGGAGGCACTGTGCACTTCATGGTGTCTATGAATTATGATCACTTGTATGGGGCATGAGGCTTTGTCTGAGGCTTGTGTAGATAACTTTTGTTGATTTTGTGCTTCCTATTGTAGTAGTTAAGTATACATGCTCAAATGTCCATGTGAATTGGCATACATTGGTGAAACCTCCAGAACTTGTATCGCTCAGCACTATCAGAAACAATGTAACATCTAGTCCTGTGGCTGCACACTTTTCCAAGGTGAAACACAACACTTCTACTCTCAGATATGTGGGAACTGAGGTATTAAACAAATCACTGTACATACATGAAGAGGGGAAAATATAAACTCTGTACTCTTACAGCGTGAACACTTCTAGGTACAGGAGACACTTTGGCCCCTAAAAGCATTAATGAGGATTTTGACACATTTTTATGAGAACCATGTGTCATGTCTTTGCAATAACACTTTTGAATGTTCTTGATTTCTAAAAATATTTTTCTTTACATATGGTGTCACTTTTCACTTTATATAGTATATATATAATAACTGTTAAACAGACAAAATCCTTTATGGGTTACAAACTACTGGGGATACATGTATTTCTCTTTGTGTATTGGGATTTTCTTTATGTACCACATGTATATATGTAGCCTAGTGTATCAATATTAATATGACATGTATTTTTATTGCTATTTGACTGATGGCAACTTGCAACAAGTGTGGTATGAATATGTGTGGTATGTTGCATGTGTTTGTAAAATGGATTATTGGTATTTAAGACAGCGACTGTCTGTACTTACAGTATCATAAGTCTGTGCTCAAAATGTCACGGGCAGCTATTAAAGCAACATTAGGTAAGATATGTAAGATTTAGTTTTTTTTGTGATAATATTACTTATGATCAAAAAATAGTAGGTCCAAAACTTTGATAATGCATAAAGCAAGTAAACAGAAAGAAGGCCAGCTTGGCAACTGTCTTCCAGCCTTTTATTTCACAAAGCTCTCGCAAATGTCCGGGAGCCTCCTGCTGGGTCACTCTCTTTTTCTCTTCTTAGCTCCAACGTCCTCTTCGGTCTCTTCACCTATCTTCAATTAGTTATCGATATGTAAATAAAGGCTGCTGAGCTGAGCCCGGTTATGTTGCCCACTCACACGGCTTTTAGCAAGATTGACACGACACTGGCACTGCTCTCCACCAGCTACAATTTTATGGTAGAAAGTTACAAAATGTTTCTCGGTCACTTGCCGCTAGTTATAAATCTTGAGTTGATGTTAGCAAACTTGCTAGATACTTGGACATCGGTAACATTTCTGAAAATGTTCTTGCATTGGTAGTTTTCTAAGCTTTGTTGCTCTGCTTGGCACTGAGCCTCTTGCTCGGCTTAGCTTCCATTACCTAATGCTCGTCATCTGTCCTGCATTCTTTCACCTCTTTTAGCTCACGCCAACAACTAAGAGTATTTACTCTTGTCCGGTCTCTTCCTCAGATGCCTTCTGCAGTCTATTTGCAACCTCTGCTGCATGGTGTCCATACTGAAATATCTTCTTCCAAAGAACTTACATTGTACATTATATAGTTTTTGCTTCATCTTACAGCTTGCTTGCTGAAGAGTCGTGTTGATGCCGTAAAGCATTATGCACCTGTCATACTAAATGTCCAGTACAAGTCAAAGGTAGCACCGTAACAGCCGCAGTGCTATTGGGCGCTGGAATCTGCATGTCTTTTTCATTGTTTTGTCGTGGGTCCTACTAGTTGCCATCAGAGGGTACCAACAAATCTAGTTCACAGATCTAATGCATTTTAATTCATCTGCTTGGGTGGCTGTTGCAGAAACTGTTTCCAGACCTGTCATCAGGATGAAGGTGCTGCGCTCTAACAAATCTGCTGGATTCTGCAACATCACAGTCAACTGCTCCGTCCAGGGTGACTGGGCGTGGTCTGTGTGTAATGGAGTCAGTTGCAGAACATCTCTGATATCATTCGTGAAAGTCAACATCACCATCTCCTCTGACAACAGAACTGTTGTCTGCAGTGGACACAACCATGTCAGCACAAGCAATGCTTTTGAAAGCATGGAGGCAATGTGTAAGCATGATGTGATGATTTTAAGTAGTTTTAATTGATCACTTTTAGTTACTAAAATGTATTTTCATGTCTTTCCAGGCTTTAATAAAACGAATCCTGAACATAAAGAGGCAACACAACCAATCACTGTAATAGTAATAGTAATAGCTATTGCAGTGTTTATACTCCTCTTTACATTTATATTCTTTTTAATGACGGGGCTTTGCTCATCAGAATATCATCACCGTCAGGTAAGCCGAACTTTAATTAGAAGACTTTGATTACAGGATGGTGAATTCAGTTTATCTTTAATGCTAGGATGTGTCTTGTCATTTGACATTTTGTTCAAAGGCCTGATATGTTACTGCATTATTTGCAGGCACAGACGTCTATGACTCAGTTAACACAAAGCCAGCCAGTTGAGGCAGAGCCACGCCCTGTGACCAGGGGCTCTACCTCTTCTTCTGGTCAGTCTGAGGCCTCTTATGAAAACGTGGAAGCCACACATCGCTGCCCAACCATCAGCCAAAGATTATCAAGAGAGGAACTGGGGTCAGAGCAAAGTCCGAAAGTAGATTCTGTCTACTGCGTTTTAGAGGTACCAAATCTGACTGCCTCTCACAGAAAGAGTGACAGCAGTAAAGACACAAAAGGACACAAGAAGATCCAAGAGGCATCGGCTTCACAGTCAGCCACCTTGGATGAAGCACAACGCCCCACACAAATTGACACGGTCTACAGTGTGTTGCAAAAGCCAAAAATCTGAAGTCACAGCACCACCAACAGGTCAAACAAGCTATTTACAAGCCAAAGAGATGAACATGACAAATGAAAGAAAAAGAGCCTTTAACCCAGGACGGACAGATGAACATTCATGCAGTATTTTGTTTAGACTGGATGACCCATCTTTATGGATTATGCAGTTATTTGGTACAGTGTTTTGGTATTGTGGTGTTAGTTTTCTTTTTATTCCTTTTTATACAATTTATTCTTTACTTTTTATTATTATGAGCATTTATGTTAACAGTAACACATACATGATTACTTGATACAGTTTTTATTTATTATGGAATGATCTGCTGATAATTTTCTCCATTAATCGACTGTAAACATTTTGATAAATATTAAAAAATGTTGTTTTGTCAGTACAATCCTCAAAATTATTAAAAATACATTAAAATAATCAAAAGGAAAAGCAGCATATCTTCACATTTGTGAAGCTGCAACCATAAAATGTTTCTATGTGAAAAATGATTTATCAAAAAATAGTTGCCAGTTAAATTTCTGTCAATCAGTGAATGTACATGCTGTACTTGTATAAACTGTGGGGTAGTTTTTAAACTTTTCATATGTTTTGAGTGTACAAATCTTACTTTAGTTGTTTTGAATATTACAAGTATTACAAGTATTACAAGACAATCAAATTAAGGAGTCATTACCATCCTGACGTTACATTTTAGCCAAACAGTTTAGTCACTGGGGGTTATTACCTTTTGTTTTAGGTTGGAAGCCTCAACAGGAAGTGGTTCTTCTTCAGTTGCTGAAGCTGCTTCTACTTCCACTGCAGAACCCGTTGCAACTGTTCACTGTCAAGCAACTTTCTGACAGTAGATATTCCCAGTGTGCGGAGTTTGGTAGGTGTACAGCTGCTCTTTCAGTCCAAGTACCTTTTGGGATAGCTCAGTGTTCAGTGCAGCAAGGCCTTCTACATGAATCCTGACACCCTCAGTCTCCTCATAAAACTGTTCATTATCCAGGAAGTTCATTTTCTGACCAAGTATCCTTTGTGTTACTACAAAGAAGTTGTTGGGCAGTACTACATTGTTCATTTTAAAGGGCAGCTTCAAGCTGAAATGACCATCTTCAGGTGTTGCAGAATATTACACAATCTCCATGATCTTGATATCTTCCATTGAAGGACCTTTCTCCTCTGTAGCGCTCTCATTGAAATCATGGTTGTACTGACTGTTTAGCATTTCTTCCAACCAGCATACAGAAATACTGCTGACAAGGACTGAAGGAACATCTGCTCCTAAGCCGTGTCAGCCAATACTGTGTTTATTTCATATGATCCGTTTATGACCTCCCAAGGTTCCAACATCTATCAATAGGTCGACATTAGCCTCTAAGTTGGGAATCTGTCTGACTGAGGACTTCTGGTAGCTTATAGAAGATATTGCTTTCAACACCAGACCCCTCCAGCCTGGGCAATAAATATGCTCACATCACCCTTTCGTGTTCCATGGTTTGTAGCAGAAAGTGGGTTTGTTTGCCAGAAAGACTAAACCTTTGCATGAGGTTTTCTAAACAGAAAGTGGCTGAACTGCCAGGGTCCAGAAATGCATACAATTGGATTACTCTGCCCCCTTTGATGGATCTGTCATCTGCTCCGTGTCTGCATTTGCTTTGTCTCTCTTACATTTACTCATTTGGCAGACGCTTTTATCCAAAGCGACTTACATTTGAGAAACAACACACAAGCATCAACAAAGCATCAAATACAGCACAAGATCTACAATGAGGCACATTAGGGTGACCACAAATCCTCCAGGTCAAACACTTTTCACAATTACGACTCCTGTGCCCAGCAAATAAAGAGCCACAGCAAAGCTCTTTCTCCTTTAGAAAGACTATTTTGTCCTGGTGCTTCTTCCTTTTGAACTGTTGACATTCTTCCAAAGAGTGACTTTGGGGACAACAAACACAAGTTTGCTTAACTGTAGAGCTATTTTCTGGCAAGACTGCCCTTCTCTCTCTGAAGTTCCTAGCTTAATGTATTGTTGCAATGGTGGTGACAAAGCTGTTTCCTTTAATACTATTGCTTGTCTGCGACTTCAGCCTGGCGACCTTAGCACCAACTGTTCCTGAATATTGCAAAACAAAGGGTCTGATAGAATACAAACATGTTTCTCTATGAATGCCACCAAATCTTTGAACAAAGCTCTGCTTTCGGATGTTTCAATTATGCTATATGCCACCGACCTCCATAGCTCCCTCAACTTGAAAGGGAGCTTAGACATGACTGCTCTCATGTTGCTGACATAGCCCAGATTAGGCGCCATATGCTGGCAGCCTCCTACCAGTTCCCTTGGCTGTCCTGTCATGAACTGTTACAGGTAATACAAACAATCACCCTGGCTGAACTTATCCTCCCCTCCCTGCTCAAATTCTGACTTGAATTAAATATATTGAAGAAGATCCCCATCGAATAAGGGAATATCTCTTGCAGGCAATAACATGAAGCGTTTCTGTTGGACCAGTGCTGTATTTCATTTTGCCTTTCCTTTATGGAGCAGATGTTATCCTCCACCGGCTGAGCACTAACCAGGTGTGGTCCCAAAGGTTGTGACTGTACATTACGGTGCATTTGGGAACCCATCGTCTGGCTTAACCCGGTGACCTTGTTGGCTAACCAGCTGAGGCACAGCATACAGTATCTCACAAAAGTGAGTACTGTTAGGATTTTGGTTTAGCCTTGTTTATTATTTCGGTTTTGTTAGTACTCTTAGTATCTGTCTTGCTTTGCATCTTAGTTTTTAGTCCTGTAGTTTGGTTTTCTCGTTTTTTGTCTGCCTTGTGTTGATTTGTGTTCTCTGTCTGGTGATTTATTATTTGACTGTGTTCAGTCTTGCGTGCTTGTTTCCTGTCATGTTTAGTTTGTATTTTGGTGTTCTATTATGTTTCTGCATTTTGGTTTGGTCCTGTCTCTGTTCCCTGCCCTGGTTTTGTTCTTTATGCAGTAGTTTCTCGTTTTCTGTTTTACTTTGGTAACTCTGTCCTTGTGTGTTCCCATGTGCTTTAATTTCCTGTTTTATTTTTTAGTGTTCTGTTCTCATGTGTCCTTGTCTAGCTTTGTTCCTGTTGTTGATCACCTGATGTGTTTCAGCTGTGCTTCCCTCCCAGCTCATTTGCTTGTGTGTATATTGTCCTTAGTTGTGGTCAGTGTTTGTGTCGTGTGTTGTTTCCAGTCCCTGCGCTTTTGGATTATTTTGTCGGATTGTATCTTGTACCTTCTTTGTTCATGGACTCTTCCCTTTGGATTGTGTTTTGTTTGGAGTTGCCTTTTGTTTGAACATTAGCCGCTGTGCTCCCAGCGTAAACCTGCTTAGTTTCGTTTTAGTAAATCTTTCTTTGAACTGGAACCACCTCGCCTACAGTCTGCATTTGGGTCCGCATCTCTATTGCACTCTACTACCCAGGACAAGTACACCCATGAGAGGAAACTTTTAATAGCATGTTTTTCTCATATTCCTAATTACATAATGTTACATTTCACCCTGGTGAATGTGACAACCACAGACTGAATATAAAGGTTACAACTAACACAGCCTGTGGGGTGAATTGTAACGTTTTACTCCTTGTGTTTGAGACTAAACCATGCATCTGTCTGTCTGTGTTGCAGAGATGACAGCTACACCACTTAATAGCAGACACATGTAACTAGTTTGTATCACATTTTGAACGCACCGGCTTAAGAGAGGCCCGATAAACAGACAGAAATGTAAAAAAACTTTACAACCATCCTGGTCTCCCCTAATGCTAATTAATACTAAACAGCTTTGTAAATGTTTTTGTAGGCCACAATAGGCTACCGGTGGTGGACATGGGAGGGGCGTTCCTGGAGTAAAGGAATGCTTTTTTGGGTGGGGGGGTCGCTTATCTATGTTTTACACTGTTTCTAAACAGTTAATGAAACAAATAAAATGTATTGTGCTTTAACGCACCACAGATCCCGCTACTGCCCCATACAGCGTGACATGACAGGATCCGTGGAGCCAGTCCCCAAAGCAGCGTTTCAAGTCAGCGTTGATGTCGCTATCGCCTACAAGTAGGCTTTGCAGGAAGCTGCATAGATGTTGTCGACAAGTACGGGTTTCTGACGCATATAAATCCATCAAAAAAAGTCAAGAGACGCATAGGCTACGTTGCATACGGTACATTGTGAAGAACAGTCTCATTTTCATTAACTCAACCTTCTGGCTGTTGTCTTCTTAAGTTTCAGATTGAGTAATATTGACCACCTACTTCCTCATGTCACTATTAGTCTTTGTTGTATTCAAAGCAGTCTGTTACATTACTGATTTACATTGGAAAAACCGAAAATGACTCCGGACTAAGAATCGGGGCAGGAGAGAGGATCTTCTGGTCAGTGAGTTTTACTGTTTCTCATATATCATCTATTATTATCTATGCATTGCACGACTAAATTTCTATTGTTATTGTACATCCTGCAGTATAATGACTTCTCTTCTTTTCTGGGTATACATACATCAGCTTTAGTGTGAATGTGGTGATGACACTGTCTGATTCTTGATCTCACAGCAACACTGTTTTATGTGTGAAGAGGAACTTATTTTTCCCTCATGCTGACAAGCACTGGCTTGGCTTGTTTCTTCTTAGACTCTAGTTTCAAAGTAATATTTATAGCACAATGGAAAATAATAAATGCACCAGTTTATTTGAGCGTTAATTTCCCCTGTGTGCATTTGATATCTGAAGTTACTGTGGCAACATGAGGTAAAAACATCTCAAATTACATACATCTTTACTCAGCCCACAGGACACATAGTCTGAAAATTAAAAGTTGGAAAACATTAGTTAAAGCTATTATAATCTCATACAATCTATAATTCCAGATGTTTTTAAAAGGATTGTTTTACAAATAAATCCTGATATCTGGCCTCTGTTTTAGATTAATATCTGATGAGAACCTCTTCAGCATCACATTTGCCTAATTAAATAATTTAAGAGAATTGTAAACCACTTGAAAACTTGAAAACATTATTTATTCTGACGTCAAACAAGGACCAGCTCTATTTTCTGATGTACTATTCTACACAAAACTGAATGGGTTACAAAGACATACATATCGTATCATACTGTAAGATGACTCACAGCACCCTGATATTTTTATTAGGGAGCCAGAGTCCTGGCCCCTCCTAGCCTCTGTTGCACTTGTGTCTGTAAGTCAGTTTTCAGAGGCACAGAGTCTAGTGAGGAGGGAGGGCAAGTCGACTTTAACTCTGTAGCACTACATGCAAATCTGTGGTTCACTAATTAAGTTAATTGTTGTGTTTTACATTCACAAGATTTAATATTTATTTACATGACAACATTTAAAAGTTAAACTACTGAGGTGTTTCTGTTACATGCGTTGATAATACAGACCCGGGCACAGAGTAATGCACAGGCATCCAGGCTTTTTTTCTCATATAGCATTTTGAAAGAACACATCATTAAAATGTAGGCACTGTGGACGCACACACATGCACAAATAAACAATAAATTGTTAGTGTATGGTGTAACATGATTTGAGCAGGGCTGGAGACAAGAGGAGGGCGCAACTTCTGATTTTAATTGAAAATATAATTATTCTACATGTTGTGCTCCCTGCAGTTTGGGATCTTACTTAAAATGGCCGAATACCCTGTGCAGTCCACTTAGCAGGGAGCTACTGGGAGATCAGAACACACCCGTACAGAAACACAACCTCCTACATGTAGAGACAAACCTAACATTCAGAAACACACAGATTTTCAACCTGAATCCTTTTATACTGTTGTAAGGACGTGAAAATTCCTCCTTTGCATCCCCTGCTGTAGTGTTGGCAAGTTTGACTCTTTTGAAAGACTCGAGTCACCAAATCTCGTTCATTAAAATTAACTAATCTTTTTTTGTGTCATTTCGTTCATTTGAACTAGGCTGGTTATTATTGCAGCCCTCTAGTTGGCGATTAAAAAACAGCTGCCTGGCTTGCTTTATTTGACAAAGTATAATGCACAAATTCACCTCTTGATCACTCTCTATCATCATCTTGTGGCTCAGGAAGTAGAGTGGGTTGGCCATTAATCGGAAGGTCAGCGGTTCGATCCCTGGTTGCGTGTCGAAGTGTCCTTGGGCAAGATACTGAACCTCGATTTGCCCCTGGCGGCTATTCCGCCAGTGATGAATGTTAGTTTCCGTTTGTGCACTTAGGCTCAGTGTATGACTGTTGAATGCAATGTAGTGTAAAAGTGCTTTGAGTGGTCGAAAAGATGCTATACAAATATGGTTTATTTATATAATTACTATCTTTATCTCTAACGTGCTCATTCATAGAGTAGCCTAATGTCCCTATCTATGAGTAAAATATTATATTATCAGAATTGCGTATGTAGAAGTAATAAGCTTGATACACTATATGAATAAACACACTTATTAAAATTCAACCAACTTAATAATAATCTGGATCAAGCCACCAAGTTCTTAAAGAACTCCAGCACAGAGAGAGGAACAAAGAAATAAACAGGTGTAAACGCAGCAGTTTGGCAGGTCTGGAAACAAACATGAACGCATCGCTCTCAAACACTGCAGGTTGTTCACCAGCCAAGAGCTTTGAAACAACAGCATGGCTCTGTTGATAAATAAAAAGTAAAAGTTACGTTCCTCCCGAGTCATACACAAGATTAGGTCTTATGAATGAAACGTTCCCTGAACGACACAACACTACCCTGCTGCCTCTCTCTTTAGTCCGCCCCATTATGTATATAACATGTCAGCATCTCACTTTAAAGTATCTTCATGATGAGATACCACCAGGTTTTTTTGTATTTGTTCAGGTTTTTACCAATTTGTCCCTGAGATGTCTTCATTCCCCTGATTTAACAGAGATAAATTTAATTTGTATGGATGGAGTCCAACAGCAAAGTGACTTTCTCTGAATAATCAAGAGTAATGGGAGGCACCTGAGCTAAATTTAATAAATTGAATACATTCGCAAAAAGTTCTTGAGTTTAGATTGATGAAGGAAAGTGGGATTAAATGATTTTAACATAAGGCTGCAACATAAAATGTGAAAAAGTAAAGGAGTCTGAATACTTTCTGAAAGCACTGTGTACACACACAACACACACCTTCATCACAGTACAGGCTCTGTGAATGTAAGAACAGAGGGCATTTACTGCATAACATGCACAAATAAACACAATAAAATGTTTGGAACGTGATATGATTCAATTTCTTTCTTGGCTGTACAATTATTACTTATTGTTTATGCCATTTTATACTTTGACACTTTTCAGGGACCAGGAACAAACCTTTGCACAAGAGACATGCTAATATATAGTTTCAGTGGGCCGGCAGTGTAAACATTTCAAAGTTTGCTGCAGTCGTCGGAGCTTTGTGTAAAAGGGAAGGAAGAACAGACAGGCTGTACTCAGAAGGAGAAGGTAAAGAAAAAATGTGCCCTCATATTTATATGAAATGTAACTTCTCTCTTCCTGCTGCATCATTATTAATGCAAAGTAGAAACATTTGTCAGCAGCAGAGCGACAGTGTCCGTGCTGGATGTGAAGATGGGGCACACTTTGCTCTGTGTGCTGGGGTTATTCTGTGAGTACATCACTGACTTTACAATGTTGAGACTTTCAGAGGTTTCTGATTTGACTTGGTTCAGAGTGCAGGACTGTTAAATACACTACTGCACTAGTTCTTTTTGCACTAATGTTTTGCACGATGCATGTTCAGTTTATGGTCTGAGGTATTGTTATTGTTATATATTGTATAAAGCCTTTGAATTTAACGTACCTCTGTACCAACTAACAGAATATCATCACAGAAATGTGTGATCCTGTTGATTGATAATCAATAGTTGCCTCTGATGAAACTCCAGCTGGATTTAAATGTCTTTGCTTTTTGTCTGATGAAGTTTAATCTTTATTTCAGTGCTGAATACACTCCTCTACGGACACGCTGAAGGTCTGTTTTTTAAAAGTATTTGCAGTATTTGTATTTGCACCTGAAACTGTACAGGCTTTGATGTCAAACTGTATATTTACTGTAGAGTCTGTTCTTCATACAGATGCATTTTCTTTTCACACACTCATCTGATCATCTTAACAGGGCAGGATGATGATCAAGAGAAGAGCGCTGACGACTCTGTGGGGACAGGACCAACAGGTGATGCAGTCAGTTACAACAGTCTGACCAAATATTTCAATATTAATGAGTTTATATAATTACTCTGGAGCCAGTTAAAGGTTGCCGGCTGTTCAAATCCTCTCCCTCATTTAGGGTGGTGACATGGTGTGCTGGCTGCCACAGTGTGTTTTTGGTGTTACCTCTGCTGAAGTCAGAAATTGTTGAATGCTTCACATACAGATGGTCACAAATGATAAATCAACCTAAAGTGTCTCAGTGAGGTTTTGGGACAAACCTTCAGAACAGCTTCAATGCTCCTTTGTCTCTGAACTCTGTTGGAGACGTTCAGTTGGAGTGAGATGTCGTTACTGTGAAGGAGATAACATAAGATTCACATCATTTTCATCCTCATCAAATCGTTCAGGGAGCCAGTGTGCCCTGTATGTATGTACGAGAAATAAAATCACTCTAACTGGATCCAGCAGTTCTGTGAAGTTGTTGTCACTACCACCAAGTTTAGCTGCAACAACAAGATTTATTTATGAGCCGTGTTGATGAGAATGATGAGAATGGCCTACTTTAAATGACCAACAATCACAAAGATAAGAAACAAAGGGCAGAGTTTAGCTGTTCATCAAGAGATTCATATAAATTGTAGTTTACATTTTACAACAACCATCTGAAAAGCCAAATAAAGGACTTGTGTAACATGTAACCCATCCTCTATTTTTTCTGCATAATCAGTATTATTGTTATAATTGTTACTGTAATGTAGCGAGCAGGTAACATTAAGCTTGGAGCTGTTTATAAGAAATTGGTAAATGTACTTACTACCTATCATTAATAATTAAGTGTGACTGAAACATGATATTTAGTGGTGATAAATCACTTTTAAATCACTCACATGTTGTCAGATAAAGTTTGATCATTTGATTGAGCTTATTAGTAAATAAATGATCTTCCTCTGTTACACAGGTGCTGTTGCAATCCTTGAAGTTCCTGATTTCACTTTGTTTGAAGGAGACTCAGTGACTCTGCGCTGTAGGCATCGTACTCCAGAAAATGAGATGAAAGCTTCCTTTATCAAAGACGGATCACCTCTTAAAATGGAAACAAACCATCCTTCACTCAGTTTAGTGGAAGTGACCATTAATCCAGTGTCAGTGTCAAATGGGGGAACTTACACGTGTAAATTTGATGATGGGGCCGAATCTGAAGAAAGAGAACTGAAAGTTGAAGGTGAGTAGCTGTGATGAAAAAACAGCATTATTATTTAAAATGCTACAGAAAGAATAAAACAGAATCTAAACTCAAACATCAGCTTTTCTGAGCTTTCAGCTGCAGTTCACTCTCTTCATTCAGATTTGTTTTGTACTACAGTGAATACTACATAAAGTATTCATACTTCTTAAAATACTACAAAGCAAGTGCTGAACAGCAACAAGTGAATCTTTCCTCTGCCTTCACCTAACCAATCACTAAACATACTGAAGTCTCTAATTTCAAGCAGGTCTTTGTACATGTGGCAGAGAGAGCACGATGCTGCAAATACAGAAAACACAAGCAAACAGAGAAATGCTTCAACACAGTGGAGGTTTTCGACTGAAGACCTTCTTGTGTTCTGTCTCTTTGTGTTTTCTTCAGCTGCATTGTGTTCATCTCTCTCTGCCACCACTCATGAGGCTGCAGACCTGTGAGATTCATTAGGTTTTACATAATGTGAAAAAAAGCGTTTCCATGGTGCTTTAAAATGTAGAAACATTTTGATGTGATGTCCATTATTTTTTTTCCTGTTTGATTTTCCTAAACAGCACGTAGACGTGAGGTCACACTGACAGCAGGAAACACAATCATACCAGCGGGGGCAGTGTGACGCTGAGCTGCTCTGTGGAGAAACCTGCTGGCTTCAGATATCTATGGTACAGACTGACCTCTGACTCTACTGAAGTTAATGAATCAGACAGAGTTATCTCACATGGAGGCAAATATACCTGCAGAGGATGGAGAAGTGAAGAAGGTGTCTTTACACCTGAAAGTGATGCAGTCACCATTCAGGAAACTGGTGAGTTTAGTCATTTTCTCTGAATAAAACAACCTCCATTCTTTATGTTCTTAAACAGTAACTAAGATGTGGAAGAAAGCCATTTTAGTTCACAGCTAATTGCAGTATTTATGGTACTACTTTCCCCCTTTGACGTTGAACATTATTCTGCTAAATGTTTCTCAGCAGCTGAATGTTTTTGTTTTAATCTAGATGTTTAATAGGTGGAGTAGCTTCTATATTATTTTGTTAAACATATTTCACAATTTGAAGAGTCAGTGACGCCAGATCTTATTTGCTCCCATTCTGTGTTGGATGGAAATCATCTTTTTTGAGGTGACTTCTACTCCTACTGTAGTTGTGAACAAAAGGTATTGAGGTGGCTAGGAACTCTCACAAGGAAAAAGTGCTGCATCTCCTCTACATTTACAGGGTTATTGATGTCCGATGATCTGTTTTTGTAATGTTTATGAAACGTTTCTAAATTAAAATGTTGCTAGGGGATAATTAAGATGATTACCAATAGAAACATCTCTACGTACCATTATGTTTTCATTAAATTTTATATTTCTATTAGAATCCTAACTGGATATTTTTTCTGTGAACAGTTTCCAATAAGGTCTCTGTGATCTTGCAACCCAACTGGCCTCAGATATTCAGTGGAGAGACAATCACTCTCAGATGTGAGATCCAGGGAGGAGGAGACACTAAATGGACGTATGAATGGACACCAGCCAAATTAAACAGACCTCCAACAGACAATGAATACAGGATCAGCAGTGCTACTGTGTCCCACAGTGGAGACTACAGCTGTAAGGGTAGAAGAGACTCATATTCCTCAACAGAGTGGAGTGATGTCATCACACTGACAGTATCATGTAAGTTGGCAAGTTGCAAGAAGGTTCTGGGTGTGAATCTAACCTTTGGCCAACAGGTTGAGTTAACACTCAGGTTATGTTAGTTCAGATTAATCTAATTGGCGAGTCTACATTGCCTGTATGTGTTAGTGTGAATGATTGTGTTGACAGTCTGTCCAGGTTTACCTCTGCTGTCACACAATGTGAGCTGGGATAGACTCCAGCTCCCTGTGACCCTGCAAAGGATCAGTGAGTCCAGATAATAGATCAGTAGATCGGATGTATGATACAGTTGTCTTTCAGAAAAAAAACAGTGAAAGTGTTAAACTTCACTCTTCAACACTTAAATATAGACCTAGTTGTATGTATAGGGGATGTTTGTAACTAGTGGTGGGAAATATTACGATATTTGATTAAAATGTCTCCATGCAGGGGCCATATAGTGGGGAAATGTTAGGACAATTCCAAGGGCCCCTGACTGACAGGGGCCCCAAAAAATAGGTAAAGACTAATATCAAATTATATTTATATAAACCATCATCATTGAGTATTTTAAATATAATAATACAATTAATGATCTCTTTGTTTTTGGCAACAGAAGTTAAATATCCCCATTGACCGAAAAGTAAACATCCATATTGCGCCAGAAACACAGTGATCATAATGTTGCCTAATAAACCAAAATCTGGTTTTCAAAAAAGGAAAGAGAGGAAAGACAAAAGAAAGGATGTCAATCTGTAACCCAGTTTTTCACTAAGAAAGGTTGGCAGCCTTTAGTCTGTGAGTTATATTAACCTGTTGGCTTGATGTCCACAGTGAAATAATCTAGCTAGCTGCAGACTAGTGTTAGCCTTCATTTCATCAACATTTAATCAGTGTGCAGGGAAACGTTTGACAAAAGATTCATATTGAATCATTGTCCCTGCCCCTTTTAGCAGACTAACAACAGATGAGTCAGCAGCAGCCCAGTCTCCCCATAACTGTAGCCTCCCTGTCCCAGTGAAGAAGGTGAGCAGCACTGTGTGAATGACAGGCCAGTTAGCATCATGCCAGGGAGTCTGTGGGGATTTCTCTGTCTCTCTCTTGCTCTTTTTATCATAATAAAAAGAAAATGAAATATTATTAATGACAGAAATTCAGACACAAATTATTTTCTCACATAATGATCATTATGAGATAAAATAAAAACAACCTCCTGTCTGTACTGGATGCTGGACAGTTGGAAACAGTGAGTAGCTCACCTGTAATTTACAGACAATATTTAAAAAATCCAGTTTGATTCATTTAGATTTAATTATGGCTGTTAAATGACCGTTCAAAGATTGCCATAAGGACATTTTTATGGTGGCTTTTAATCTTGCATCAAATAGTGAACTGCATACTGTTTGCAGACTTGCATGTACAAATCACCAGCAGTAAATATTGTGCCAGCACTAGTGTTGAACTACAAGAAACAAGACATTTGCAAGCCTTTAACTCGAGTTATGTAAAGCTTTTGATGGGACAGTTAGGTCCTAGAGATGTGGTGACAACAGCTACGCAGAGGGGGCCAATTACATCTTTTGTCAAGGGCCCAAAGTTTCTGGTGGCGCCGCTGTTTCCACGATCTGCCTTTTCAGAGAGATCGTGCTCAGTTTCTGTGGCTCATACACGCAGTTCAACATCGCAAGTCAGCTGCCTGCGTCCTCCGCTGTCTACAAAGGAAACACTGTAACTGTTGGGCCTCGTAAACATCAAAGTTCCCCGTGTGCCCCGCTGCTCTGCCTTAACTCTCTGGGATTTACGGAGTTTGCTGATGAACAGAAAGTTACTTGTTGCTATAGTTACCGGTGACCGTGGCTAACTAGCTGCTGTTATATAATTAGCTCAGTTAGCTTAGTGGTCATAGCTGACTCAGCCCGGACTGGCAGCACCAGGGGAGAGTTTTGTGTTTAACGTTACACCTGTTAGTGAAGCACTGCAAGGTTTCAGGCAGGATAGAGCGGCATGAACGGGACTGAACACAGAGACCAACAGGGAATATATTACCGAGGTGATTTACATCATTTACTTTTTGCTAAACCGCTAACTGTGTCTGTAGCTAGTTAGTTTGGTTAGCCGTGCTGCCAGCTGTCCTTTATTAGCTGAGTCAGCCCCGGGGTGCAAAGAGTCAAACCTGGAAAGAAAACCACCTCGGTCCTGTAACGTTATTCCCTGCTGTCAAAATTGGCCTCTGTCGGTTTGTGTTGGGTCCCGGTCCGGCTGCAGTCATGACAGGGGGGTTAACGCACTTTAAGCGCTATTGGCGCCAATCAAGATCTGCAACAAGTCCCTCCCTGTCTTTGTGTTTTTAAATGTGCAGAAGCAAACAGCTCATTCTTTCATGGGGAAATTAAATTTAAAAAATTACATATTACAAAATAAATCAGTCCTTTTAAATCAGGCTATATTGTATATGATTAGTAAAGTAGTGTTATTTTTCTCTTTTAAACAAATAACTTGCAAAACAGTCTTGAAAACCAACAAGAAAATGAATCGTGATAAGATCGTGAAACGTGAACCTGCCTGAAATAAATTGTTGTCAATTTTTTCACTCTTCAACACTGAAACACGGGTTTTGTCAAAGGTCACAAATGTATCATTCAGTAGCTCTGTAGCCAATTATTATGCAATGACATTTTATATGATAATTTTATTTTATGAATGAGTTTCTACATTTGCGCAAAAAAACCTGAGAAAGAGCCTGAAAACTTGAGCAACACATGCTGCATCTTAAATCAAAGAATCAAAACACAACAGCATGCTTCATTAAGTTATATTCGTTCATTATTCATCCTCCCTGCAGGTCCCTGTTAAGCCATTCCACGCTAACCGCTTCACCTCCACTCCTGCTCACTCTGTCCCTCGGCCCTGTCACGGTGACTCTCTCCCTCTGCTTCGCTGTCCAGCTGACGTTGAAGCTACTGAAGCCCCGGTAGCAAACTTATCCGTTATTTTGGCACGTTTGGTGGCATCAGTCTCAAGATTTATTTTTATTTCTTTGGCCCGCAACTTCCCCCTTTACTGACACAAGAAACAGAGGGCAGAGGGGGAGGGAGTGGGTGCTAGTCACAGATGTGGGCCAGCCCAGTGTCACTAGGCCTGTAGACAAATGAACCAATGTGCTGCTGTCTGTGCTTTATGGGCCGGTCGTTGGCAACAGTTATACAGTTATATGAATAAATATCTTATATTAGCGCCAGATAACCAGTCCACCCCTGGAGGTCACCCTCTACAGCAAAACTGCCAGCAAGTCAGACCTGCACACACGCACAACAGCAGACCATCATTTTCGCTCAGTCACAGACCCACATTCACAATGCTGAACCAGAACCAAAGACACTACCATAAAATACAGGCGGCATTATCATTACTTATTCCTAATTCTCTTCATTTCAAGTTTTAAGTTTGAACTTACTCTATTTTTAGCAAAGATCTCGTTTCCTCTTGCTCATGTTGACTGTGAATGAAATGTAATCTAAATTCAATAAAGTAGTAGTTTCTAGTGGTAATGAAATGCCAAAGTATGATGTTTGTTTTGATTGCTGTGTCAAAATATTTCATCTTGCAAATTTGGTGAATTGTTCTCATGGATAGTTTCAGTTGAGATAAACACAGGAAAAGAGAGAGAAAGGTTTAAAACTGGACTAAAACTGAATGTATTTCTTGCCTGTGGGGCTGCACAGACAGTAATTTCCTTGTTTTATGTCTTTGTTCTAAATCAAACAGCAAAGAGACCAAAGGCCCAACTGAGAGCTGACAGGAGAACTATTCCAGCAGGGGGCAGTGTGACCCTGAGCTGCTCTGTGAACCCGTCATCTGGTTGGAAATACTTCTGGTACAGAGGAGAGAAAACCTCTGAACCCCTGAACACACAAGATGCTGTCTTCAACTCAAATGGACAAATCAGTGTCTCACAGGGAGGACTCTACTGGTGCAGAGGAGGAAGAGGAGACCCAGTTTACTACACAGAGGACAGTGATCCAGTCAGCATCAACAAAATTAGTGAGTTTGACATTTGTTTTTTATGGAAGTGCATTGCATTCACCTAGGAAAAAAAATGTAGACACCTTATCGCGTAATTACCAGAAAATATCTTATAATTATGAGAAACATTAAGAACATCAGTCATCGCTGAACTGCACTACAGGAGAAGTGGACAATGATTGCACTATTGAATTTAATCTTCTTTTATTTCTTTCTCTATATGAGGCACTGGGAAATACTGATGTTATTTAATGTGGATGGCATTAATATTTGTATATCAGCATTGACTGTGGTCAAGAGAGCTACGCTTTGTTTTGTGATGCGTGTATTTGGTATTTACTAGGCATTATGGTAACATCACGTTACAGCAGATTTTACTAATAAAAGTGAGCTTCTGGTGAACATATTGTAATATTATATATTATAATGTAATATATGTAATATATTGTAATATTCAATGAATATTACAATACGTGAATGAAAGATTAAATGAAATATGTAAATAAAAATGATTAAGACTACAGGAGTATCTAAATAAAATATTAATATTTTAACTGAATTATCTCTAAATTCACATTAATGTTGAAAGAAAACCTGTTTCCACTGAATCATTTCACTTCAGAGTGATTGCAGACCACCACAGTGTCCCTCAGTCAATAGCAGAGCTATCTGATGTAGGATTTCAAAATTAAAGCTTATATTTCACTTCATTTCACTTCAGAGAGTCTTATGTTGAATTTCAAAATGTACACAAACATAAACAATATATACACTACTGTTCAAAATTTTGTGGTCACTTAGAAATGTCCTTATTTTTGAAAGAAAAGCACTGTTTTCTTCAATGAAGATAAGTTAATCTAGACATTGTTAATGTGGTAAATGACTGTTCAAGATGGGAACGGCTGATTTTTAATGGAATATCTTCAGAGGCCCGTTTCTAGCAACCATCATCCTGTTTTCTAATGGTACATTGTGTTAGCTAATCGTGTTAAAAAGCTAATTGAAGATGACAAAACCCTTGTGCAATTATGTTAGCCAGCTGAAAGCTGATGTGCTGATTAGAGAAGCTATAAAACTGGCCTTCCTTTGTTGATCTGGAGCATCAGCATTTGTGGGTTCGATTATACTCTCAAAATGGCCAGAAACAAAGAACTTTATTCTGAAACTGAAACAGTCTATTCTTGTTCTGAGAAATGAAGGCTATTCCATGTGAGAAACTGTCAAAGAACTGAAGCTGTCGTAAAATATTGTACAAAGAAAAATACATATCTCAGACCAGCCAATAGAAAGCAAGGGTGTAATCTTTCCTACGTCAGATAGCTCTTGACTGAGAGACACTCACACGTCACTGTGAAGTGAAATAAGTAGTGCTGGGCAACGCTTAAAATTTGTAATCGCGATTAATCATATGATTTTCTTGCGATTAATCTAATTGTTATGCACAAAATTGAATAATGAATTCTAAAGTAGTTTATTGCACACTTTGATTTAAATGTACTGCTATATACACAAAAGTGTAATAACATGTGGTTTGCAAACACTTTAAACAAATAAGGTGCTTTTTACCAGCAGTATTCCCTTTACACAGTAGCAATAAATGATTTCTTATAAATCTCAACTTCTCAAATTTTAAACCAAAGCTATTTGCCATGCCAGGGCGTTACCTTTTATCTAGCCTGTTAAAACAAGTTACCATCAGAGTCCAGTTTTCATGGGATTTTTTCTGAGCAGGTATCAGCAGAAACAGTCTATGTTCAGTAGCAAGTTTCCCTGTTACAGTGCGGTGAAGTGGTCCAGCACAAGCTGTACTGGTGTGTTCCCGTGAAACTGTCGCGGTCGTGCTCGCCTCACGCACACGCCCGCCTGCTGCCGAAGTTGAATTGTCTTGAACTTTTTGTTCGTGACGCGCAGCACCAATCACTGGAAGAGAGACTGATCCTCGCTGTTTGTGAATTTCCAGAATCTAAATAGTTATCAGGACATCAACAGGAGGGAATTCACATGGCAGAGAGTCCCCGCAAAACTAAATGCAGGCCTATCAGGTAAAGTTAGCTTATGTATAATTTTAATTTAAGTTAAAAAGGCGACGGCTGTGTAGCGCACAGAAGCCGTTGCCATGGTTACAATCCATAGAGCGCCTGCCGTTCACTCGCGGAGTGCTGTCTCCCTGTCTGTTCACCTGAGTGAACCTGCCGAACCTCTCCGCTGCTTGTTTGTGAGGGTTATTTGCAGGCTGATCAACATCCTACCTCTCCTGTGACCCATGGTTTGACTGTAGGCCTACGTGTATTCAGAGCCAGTGAGCAACGGACTTCAAAATAATAATTGTCGGCGTTAATTAATTAATTAATTAATGCATGCCCAGCCCTAGAAATAAGTCAGTGGAAACAGGAGGGTTTCTTTAAACACCAATCTGAATTCAGTGAAAATTCAGTGAAAATGTAGATAAATGTAATAGACATTTTTCAAAATTTGTGTAGTCTTAATCATTTATTTATTTCATTATTTCATTTAATCTTTCATTTCTGCCACATATTGAATATTACATTATGTTCACCAGAAGGTCACTTTTATTTTTAAATCTGATGTGACACGATGTTACTGCAATGTTGACATACTAATATTAATGCCATCCACATTAAGTGACATCAATATTTCCCAGAGTCTCATACAGAAAAGGAAAAAAAGCAGGTTAAATCCACAAGCTCAATCATTGTCTTTCACTGTAGGTCAGCGATGACTGATAGCCGAGCTAGCCTTCCTTAACATCCTGATAATTAGGAGATCCTGATCTCATCATTATAACATCTTATTCGTAATTATGAAATAATATTTTTTATTTCTTTGCTGAATGCAATGCGCTTCCATAATCTTTTAACATAATGTAAAAAAATGTTGTATCCATAGTTATTAATTAATAAATCAATTATGTTTTGATGTAGATTTACCATTTGTATCCTTTCCTCTTTTATTTTTGTATCCTAACTGGGTATTTTTTGTGTAAACAGTGTCCAACAGGGCCGTTGTGACTCTCCAACCCAGCTGGCTTCAGATCTTCAGTGGTGAGACGTTCACTGTCAGATGTGAGATCCAGGCAGGAGGAGACACTAAATGGACGTATGAATGGACACCAGACGAATTAAACAGACCTCCAACAGACAATGAATACAGGATCATCAGAGCTACTGTGTCCCACAGTGGAGACTACAGCTGTAAGGGTAGAAGAGACTCATATTCCTCAACAGAGTGGAGTGATGTCATCAAATTGACAGTATCATGTAAGTTGGACCGTCTGTCATCTGTAATGAAAATGTAAAATCTAAATAACGCAACAGAAAACTCTTATTTCTCCAACAATTATGTCGCTCTCTTCAGGTCACACAGTAACAAATGATGTTTGTTTTTTAATGTGGGAACAAAATAAATGAAAAGGAGCCAGTAATCAGAGTACTGCAGCTTTTAAAATATAATCATTCACAGGGAAATGTACAGGAATGAACAACGAATATCAAGTAACTTATAGGTGTAACGATGGTGCAGTTTAACACTGTTCACCACAGCAAGAAGGTTCTGGGTGTGAACCTAACCTTTGGCCAACTGGTTGAGTTAACTCACAGGTTATGTTAGTTCAGATTAATCTCCTAATTGGCGAGTCTACATTGCCTGTAGGTGTTAGTGTGAATGATTGTGTTGACTGACAGTCTGTCCAGGTTTAGCTCTGCTGTCACACAATGTGAGCTGGGATAGACTCCAGCTCCCTGTGACCCTGCAAAGGATCAGTGAGTCCAGATAATAGATCAGTAGATTGGATGTATGATACAGTTATCTTCCAGAAAAAACACAGTGAAAGTGTTAAACTTCACTCTTCAACACTTAAATATAGGATTTATCTAAGGGCACAAATGTAGCATTCAGTGGTGCAACATAATATTAACATGTAATTGCTTTTTTATATTTATTTTGTTTTATTAAGATAACTGCACATATTTCCAGGAAAAACACTAAAATATATACCCCAAATAAATCAGTAATAACTCCTCAACCATTAGGCCGAGATGTATAATCCTTGTCTCTTTTAACAGGTCAGAAGCTAAGAAATATGGATCAACTGTAAACGAACCTATTCAATTAAAGAGTAAATGGAGATGCAATAAAGGAAAATATGATATTTTCATCCTCGCCTGATAAAAAGCTATATTTTTGATGCAATAAACCATCAAAACCATCATCCAACTGATTATAATGCAACTGAATTTATTCTAATACACCTAGAATATACCTGTAACTGTAAATTTGATGAAAAGAAACTAATATGCAACAGTTATTACACAATTTTTCAAAAAAATACCAGGTGAATGTCCATGTTTTGGGCATATTTACTGTTTATATGTTCATTCGTTCTATTGGGAGTTTTCTTCAAAACACTATCCCCCCCACAACCATGTTCCAAATAACATAAAGCTCCCAAAACATTGAAATATTGATTAAAAACAGTGAATATTTATCAACATTCCTGCGACCAAAAGTGCTCCCGTTCTTTACAGGCGCACACGTTGAACATCCTGCAGGGCTAAATGGGCTCTTTCTCTTCGTATTGAGCAGACAAATCGATTGGTATTCTGCATATCTGTGTAGCTCCTATGGGCCAGTAGAGACCAATAAAGACCGTCTCCCCCAAAGCAGCTCTTCTTCTCTCCTTCAATCTGACGAGAGAAACAAAACCTAAAGAGCTCATTGATCACCAAGATGGTGAGGAAGGTCTCTATTGACACAGAAAACCTGCTGTTTTGGGACTGAATACAGTTAAAACAACAAAGTTAAGTCTGCAGTTGTAACTGTAAATGTATATTGGTGTGTTTGTTGTTATTATTAGTCGCCTAATAACTATGTCAGTTTTGTGAGTTGAGTGATTTGAGTTATACAACTGAACAGAGATGAAGCTAAGCTTTCTTTAGAGTGGTCGGACTGCGGTGTGGGATGAGAGGAGAGATATGTGGAAGGCAACTTGTGCAGCCATGTACAGTGATTACAGAGTGATTTATGTTGTGATGTAAGTTTGTGTAGATGCTTGGTGTTTGATGTGTGTTTGGTGTGGTCGGTTTGAGATGCTACTTGAGCCTCCTAGCACACGGAGGTGTCTGGTATGCATAGGGTGACAAAATAATTTGATCGTCCATGATTTCTCATCATGAATACGGTTTCCCAGCATCCTTTGAGGTACAGCAACATGAACGGCTGAGGTATTGCGGTAAGCGTGTCGACTCATTTCCGTTTCCGGTGCTTGTGTGTTGGTACCGTGTTGTGCTGCTCTCGCTAAATAACAGTTACATTTTGTTAGATTACAGCGGCCAACTGTCCGCTAAACACTTATTCTTTACAGTAATTTTGCCTAAGCACTCACAGTTCTTTCCATCTTTTAGTGACTGCTGTTCAATCTCTCCTACTTTCTCCTGCTCGGTGTGTCAGATGTTCAGTTACTCCTCTGCCTCCTTTAGCGGTAATGGTACGTGTAATAAGTGTAGTTTATTTATAGACATGGAGGCGAGGCTCAGTGATTTAGAAGTCCGGCTCCGCACCTTGGTAGATCAGTCTTTAGCTACTGTAGCTAGCCAGTCCCCGGTAGTCGGTGCGGAACGGCCTGAGTTAGCCTCTGGTAGCCGTCCCCCGGCATCTCCTGTGCAGCCAGGAAAGGGGGGGGGGCTGGGTGACTGTCCGAAGGAGGAATAGTCGTAAGCATTCAAAGTCCACGGGGCACCATCAACCTGTTCACGTTTCTAACAGATTTTCCCCGCTCAGCGACACACCCGCTGAGAAACCAACTCTGATCATTGGCAGCTCCATTTTGAGAAACGTGAAGTTAGCGAAGCCAGCGGCCATAGTTAAGTGCATCCCTGGGGCCAGAGCGGGCGACATTGAGTCTTATTTGAAACTGCTGGCTAAGGATAAACGTAAATACAGTAAGATTGTTATTCACGTCGGCGGTAATGACTCCCGGTTACGCCAATCGGAGGTCACTAAGATTAATGTTGAGTCGGTGTGTACATATGCAAAAACAATGTCGGACACCGTAGTTTTCTCTGGACCCCTGCCAAATCTGACCAGTGATGACACGTATAGCCGCATGTCGTCATTCCGCCACTGGTTGTCGAGGTGGTGTCCAGCAAACGATGTGGGCTTTGTAGATCATTGGCAGACTTTCTGGGGAAGACCTGGTCTGATCCGGAGAGACGGCATCCATCCCACTTGGGAAGGAGCAGCTCTCATTTCTAGAAATCTGGCCAAGTTTATTAGTGGACCAAATCCATGACAACCCAGAGTTGAGACCAGGAGGCAGAGTCGCAGTCACACACTTCTCTGCTCCTCCATTTCAGGAGTTACTTAGTGAAAATCCTATAGTGACGGTGTCTGTCCCCCGACCATTGAAATTATTTAAAAAGGTAAACAGAAGAGGAGCTGTGCATAAAAACCTTATAAAAATTAAAACCACAAGAGCAATAGTGCAAACGAATAGGAGAGTTAAATGTGGACTCTTAAACATCAGATCTCTCTCTTCTAAAGGTGTACTAGTAAATGAATTAATATCAGATTATGAAATTGATTTATTTTGTCTTACTGAAACCTGGCTGGGTGATGGAGAATATGTTAGCCTAAATGAATCCACCCCTCCCAGTCATATTAATACTCACATTCCTCGAGGCACAGGCCGAGGAGGTGGAGTTGCAGCTATCTTCGACTCTAGCCTACTAATCAGCTCTAAACCTAAACTAAATTATAACTCATTTGAAAGTCTTGTTCTTAGTCTTTCGCACCCAAGTTGGAAATCACTGTAACCAATTCTCTTCGTTATAGTGTACCGAGCACCTGGTCCGTATTCTGAATTCTTATCTGAATTTGCAGAGTTTTTGTCAACTTTAGTCCTTAAAACGGACAAAGTTATTATTGTAGGGGATTTTAATATTCATGTGGACGTTGAGAATGACATCTTTAGTACTGCGTTTATCTCTCTCTTAGATTCCATCGGCTTCTCTCAGAGTGTTCATGAACCGACTCACTGTTTTAACCACACCCTCGACCTTGTTTTGGTGTATGGTATTGAAATTGAACATTTAGTGGTGTTCCCACAGAATCCCTCTTTGTCCGACCACTGTTTGATAACTTTTGAGTTTGTATTGCTGAACTACACGCCATCAGGCAAAAATTTCTATACAAGACGTCTGTCTGATAGTGCTGTAGCTAAATTTAAGGATGCGATTCCATCAGCTCTAAATTCATTATCTAGTCACAAAGTAACGGAGGAATCCTATGCTAATTTCAGTCCCTCCCAAATCGATCATCTTGTTGATAGTGCTGTAGGCTCGCTGCGAATGACACTCGACTCTGTAGCCCCTCTAAAAAAGAAAATACTAAAACAAAGACGGTTAGCTCCATGGTATAATACTGAAACTCGCAAATTAAAGCAGATATCGCGGAAACTTGAGAGGAATTGGCATTCCACCAAAGTGGAAAATTCTCGTTTAATTTGGCAAGATAGTCTTAAAATAGGAAGGCCCTCCGTAATGCCAGAGCAGCGTACTACTCCCCAGGTTTCTTTTCAGCACTGTAGCCAGGCTGACAGAGAGTCACAGCTCTATTGAGCCAAGTATTCCCATAGCTCTCAGTAATTACGACTTCTTGAGCTTCTTTAATGATAAAATTCTAGCTATTAGAGACAAAATTCACCAAGACCTGCCCTCAACTGGCACCGACTTATCTCTAAACTCAGGAACCTTAGAAACAGCTGTAGAACCAGATACATGTTTAGACTGTTTTGCTTCCCTCAATCTTTACCAACTAACTTCAATAATTTCTTCATCTAAACCATCAACCTGCCTCTTAGACCCCATCCCGACTAGGTTGCTTAAAGATGTTTTAACCTTAGTCAGCACTTCTATACTAGATATGATCAATCTATCTCTATCAACAGGCTATGTACCACAGTACTTTAAAGTAGCTGTAATTAAACCTCTTCTGAAAAAGCCCAAACTTGATCCGGATGTTTTAGCCAACTATAGACCTATATCTAACCTTCCATTTCTCTCTAAGGTTCTGGAGAAAGCAGTTGGTAAACAGCTGTGTGACTTTCTACAGAGCAATAGTTTATTTGAGGATTTTCAGTCAGGATTTAGAGCTCATCATAGCACAGAGACAGCACTGGTGAAATTACTAACGACCTCCTTATTGCATCAGACAAAGGACTTGTCTCTGTACTGGTTTTATTAGATCTTAGTGCTGCATTTGATACCATTGACCATCAGATCCTATTACAGAGACTGGAATATTTCATTGGCATTAAAGGAACCGCTCTAAGCTGGTTTAAGTCCTATTTATCAGATCGATTTCAGTTTGTACATGTTAACGATGAGTCCTCCATGCATGCCAAAGTTAGTCATGGAGTTCCTCAAGGATCTGTCCTCGGACCAATCCTCTTCACTTTATATATGCTTCCTTTAGGCAATATTATCAGGAAATATTCCATAAGCTTTCATTGTTATGCAGATGATACTCAGTTATATCTATCGATCAAGCCAGATGAAACTCATCAGTTAGCTAAACTTCAAATGTGCCTTCAGGATGTTAAAACCTGGATGACCTGTAATTTTCTAATGTTAAATTTAGATAAAACTGAAGTTATTGTTCTGGGGCCTAAGCACCTCCGTGATGCATTATCTAAAGATATACTTTCCCTTGATGGCATCGCCCTGGCCTCCTAACACCACTGTGAGGAATCTTGGAGTTATCTTTGATCAGGACATGTCGTTTAAGTCTCACATTTGCAAATTTCAAGGACCGCCTTTTTTCACCTACGTAATATTGCGAAAATCAGGAACATCCTGTCTAAAAATGATGCAGGAAAAACTAGTCCATGCATTTGTTACTTCTATGGTTGGATTACAGCAATCCCTTATTATCAGGCTGCACGAAAAAGTCCGTTAAGACTCTTCAGCTGATCCAGAATGCTGCAGCACGTGTTCTGACAGGAACCAGGAAAAGAGATCACATTTCTCCTGTTTTAGCTTCTTTGCATTGGCTTCCAGTAAAATCCAGAATAGAATTTAAAATCATTCTTCTTACCTACAAAGCTCTTAATGGTCAGGCACCATCTTATCTTAAAGAGCTCATAGTACCTTACTACCCCACCAGAGCACTGCGCTCCCAGAATGCAGGGTTACTTGTGGTTCCTAGAGTCTCCAAAAGTAGACTAGGAGCCAGAGCGTTCAGCTATCAAGCTCCTCTAGTGTGGAACCAGGTTCCAGTTTGGGTTCAGGAGGCAGAAACCATCTCCACATTTAAGAGTAGGCTTAAGACTTTCCTCTTTGATAAAGCTTATAGTTAGGGCTGGCTCAGGTGAGTCCTGAACCATCCCTTAGTTATGCTGCTATAGGCCTAGACTGCCGGGGGATTTCCCATGATGCACTGAGCTCCTCTCTCCTCTACTTTCTCTCCCTCTGTATGCAACCTCATCCCATTATTGCATGTTACTAACACAACTTCTCCCCTTTCTGGTAGTCTTGTGCTTTCTTGTCCCTCTCCTCTCTCCTCCTATCACTTCCTGCAGGTTTTCTGGCTCTGGAGCTGTGGAGTCTGGATCTGTGGCTGCGGGTCACCTGCTGTCTCTGTGTTCCTGCTCGACACCCTCTGCTGCAACGACTATTGTTGCTAGTCTTATTGTTATTATTGTTATTATAATCATTAACATTACGACTGTTATCATTAACACTACTATAAATATCTGTACCATTTTTCATTTAGTCTATAGCAACATCACCTTTACTGTCTGTACCTCTGTGTGTATATTGTGTAGGCTGCCTCCCTCCCCTCTCTCTCCCCTTCCATCCTCTCTTTTTCTCTCTGTTCCTCTCCTGCTCTCTCTCTCTCTCTCTCTCTCTCTCTCCTTCACCCCAACCAGTCGAGGCAGATGGCCGCCCACCCTGAGCCATGGTTCTGCTCGAGGTTTCTGCCTCTTAAAAGGAAGTTTTTCCTTGCCTCTGTCGCCTAGTGCTTGCTCTTGGTGGGAACTGTTGGGCTTCTGTAAATATCATCATAGAGTACGGTCTAGACCTGCTCTTTTATGAAAAGCGCTGTGAGATAACTGTTGTTGTGATTTGGCGCTATATAAATAAAATTGAATTGAATTGAATTGAAAATTGAATTTGCATTTTGAGGCGAAAATTGATCGTCCGGGCTTAGTAAATTCACAGAGTTTCTAGCCTTCTGCAAAACAGGATGCAAAAGAGTCTGAAGACTTCAGCAACACATCTCTTATTGCGGCGTATACCACTAAAACAAACAAACCAGACCCACCAAAACAACTAAAACGCCGCAACAGGCTGAAACATGAGGATTTACACTGAAGACGCGTCACGCTGAACCATTGTAACATATTGAGTCTCTTTATTACGCTATTTCACATACATAGAAAACCAATCACTTACTTTGTGTGATGCATGTTGTAAGCAGTGCAAAGGTACCTCAGAGACATCAGTGAAAGATGTTAGTAATGATGACGACGATGGTAACGGTCAACAGAAAGTTTTCCTCATGCTCACCCTGCAGCCATGATCAAAACCCAAGCTTCCCCACAGGTGAGCACACACACATTAATACAGACACCACGCCCCCGGTCACACCCACAGTAACTGATGACGTCACGATGCGCGTGCATGTACACTACAGTGCAAAGAAAAGAGAGGAAACCTAATAAAAACCCAAACAAACCCAGTGTATGGCTCCTACATCTCTTAATTCAACAAGTCTCTTAATTTGACTATTTCTTGCCTTTATGGGCTACACTATTTAAATCGGAGAGAGTAGTAGTAGAGACAGTAATGAATTTGCTTTTTTATGTCTTTCTTCTAAATCAAACAGCTCAGAGACCAAAGGCCCAACTGAGAGCTGTCAGGAGAACTATTCCAGCAGGGGGCAGTGTGACCCTGAGCTGCTCTGTGAACCCGTCATCTGGTTGGAAATACTTCTGGTACAGAGGAGAGAAAACCTCTGAACCCCTGAACACACAAGATGCTGTCTTCATCTCAGATGGACAAATCAGTGTCTCACAGGGAGGACTCTACTGGTGCAGAGGAGGAAGAGGAGACCCAGTTTACTACACAGAGGACAGCGATGCAGTCGGTAAAGAACAAAAAGGCTATTTTTCAATATGATGTGGAAAAACAAATGCAGAAATAATACATTGTGTGTTTAGGTGTAATGATTAAGACTGAAGAATGATTAACACTAAAACATTGTGTTTAATGTTAAACCTTTTCTAATTTTTGTGTTTGGGGCCTTTTGATCATGGACAGTCACAAACAGGGCTGTTGTGACTCTGCAAACCAGCTGGCCTGAGATATACAGAGGAGAGAAGATCACTCTGAGATGTGAGATCAAGGACGGAGGAGACACTGAGTGGGAGTATAAGTGGTTAACACCCCACTCAGACACAGTGACAAAACACACATACGGAGTTATCAGCGCTACTGTTAACAGTGGTGGGAACTACAGGTGTATGGGTGAACACAAAAAAACCCAATTATATTCAACAGAGTGGAGTGATCCCTTCATGCTGAGAGTGTCGGGTAAGTTGGACTGCACTGATTCATTGTGAAGATGTCATGATTTGAACTATCAGCCAAGTCAGCGACAAACTGTGTGTTGTTGTTTTGTTTGTGTGTGTAGCATTCGAGATGTAGTAAAATTTTATGTATTCACACAATGTTGGGCAGTTACACGTTACTCGGGGCGGAGCTAGACTCTCAGCACAGTGGGGCCCACCTGCTACCTGCTACATGATGTTGGACTCGCTCTGAAAGTCCACTGAGCCCGTCTGCGGCGCGGCTTCAGAGTCTGGCCATTCTAGTCAATGCTTGTGCTCACACCAGAAGCCTTGCAGTGCGTCCCAGAAGCGTCTCTGCGCTCTGCTCTGTGGAGAATAGGCAGCCAGTCTATTTTTTAAGAGAAGCCGCGTCAAGCAGCACAGAGCAGATGAACCGGGCAGGAAGTCGGAAACAGAAACGGCATAAAGAATCCAGTTGATTTTCAAAATAAAACAACCTGTGCAGACTCAAACACAGTTAAAACAGACAAAAAAGAAACCATTTAACTAGCCTTCTTAACCATTGTAGGAGCACACACTAGCAAAGCAAACACTAATCACCAAATCAACTAAATCTAAACATGTCAGTAAAATCAGGTAGGCAAAATGATCTTATTCTGAAATGCTCCCAGTGGGATGTGCAGTCTTACAGACTATGGAACAAAACTGTTTCACAGAGAGCTGTGAAGAAGGTAGTAGAATCACAAAAAGGACATATTAAAAATAAGTCATTAACGTGGGGCAGGCTACACGCTCTGCTGCTGAGACGGAGTATGGGAAAGATTGAGTGCCGATACACATGGCAACACGTGAACAACATGTGAACAACATGTGAATGAGGAGTGCTGGTCACAGTGCTGACAAATTAGTGCTGGTAACCCTGGAGTGCAGGCTGGGTGGTCCCAGACCACATAGAGCACTCTGTAAAATATTACAACTAGGGACTTTCTTGATTTTATGTAAAGGGGACGTTTGTAACTAGAGTTGGGAAATATTACGATATTTGATTGTGAACGATTAAAATGTCTCCATGCAGGGGCGCCATGTAGTGGGGAAAAGGTAGGACAATTCCAAGGGCCCCTGACTGACAGGGGCCCCAAAAATAGGTAAAAACTAATATCAAATTATATTTATATAAACCATCATGTATCTGCATGAAATGGTTCAGTCCTGCCTCAGTGCACTGTGATTAGTGTTTAGATGCAGTCAGAAACACAGTGATCACAATGTTGCCTAGTAAATCAAAATCTGGTTTTCAAAAAAGGAAAGAGAAAAAACGAGAGAAGAAAGACATGTCAATCTGTAATCCAGTTTTTCACTAAGAAAGGTTGGCAGCCTTTAGTCTGTGAGTTATATTAACCTGTTGGCTTGATGTCCACAGTGAAATAATCTAGGTAGCTGCAGACTAGTGTTAGCCTTCATTTCATCAGCATTTAATCAGTGTGCAGGGAAACGTTTAGCAAAAGATTCATATTGAATCATTGTCCCTGCCCCTTTTAGCAGACTAACAACAGATGAGTCAGCAGCAGCCCAGTCTCCCCATAACTGTAGCCTCCCTGTCCCAGTGAAGAAGGTGAGCAGCACTGTGTGAATGACAGGCCAGTTAGCATCATGCCAGGGAGTCTGTGGGGATTTCTCTGTCTCTCTTGCTCTTTTTATCATAATAAAAAGAAAATGAAATATTTATTAATGACAGAAATTCAAACACAAATTATTTTCTCACATAATGATCATTATGAGATAAAATAAAAACAACCTCCTGTCTGTACTGGATGCTGGACAGTTGGAAACAGTGAGTAGCTCACCTGTAATTTACAGACAATATTAAAATAATACAGTTTGATACGTTCATTTAGATTTAATTATGGCTGTTAAATGACCGTTCAAAGATTGCCATAAGGACATTTTTATGGTGGCTTTTAATCTTGCATCAAATAGTGAACTGCATACTGTTTGCAGACTTGCATGTACAAATCACCAGCAGTAAATATTGTGCCAGCACTAGTGTTGAACTACAAGAAACAAGACATTTGCAAGCCTTTAACTCGAGTTATGTAAAGCTTTTGATGGGACAGTTAGGTCCTAGAGATGTGGTGACAACAGCTACGCAGAGGGGGCCAATTACATCTCTTGTCAAGGGCCCAAAGTTTCTGGTGGCGCCGCTGTTTCCACGATCTGCCTTTTCAGAGAGATCGTGCTCAGTTTCTGTGGCTCATACACGCAGTTCAACATCGCAAGTCAGCTGCCTGCGTCCTCCGCTGTCTACAAAGGAAACACTGTAACTGTTGGGCCTCGTAAACATCAAAGTTCCCCGTGTGCCCCGCTGCTCTGCCTTAACTCTCTGGGATTTACGGAGTTTGCTGATGAACAGAAAGTTACTTGTTGCTATAGTTACCGGTGACCGTGGCTAACTAGCTGCTGTTATATAATTAGCTCAGTTAGCTTAGTGGTCATAGCTGACTCAGCCCGGACTGGCAGCACCAGGGGAGAGTTTTGTGTTTAACGTTACACCTGTTAGTGAAGCACTGCAAGGTTTCAGGCAGGATAGAGCGGCATGAACGGGACTGAACACAGAGACCAACAGGGAATATATTACCGAGGTGATTTACATCATTTACTTTTTGCTAAACCGCTAACTGTGTCTGTAGCTAGTTAGTTTGGTTAGCCGTGCTGCCAGCTGTCCTTTATTAGCTGAGTCAGCCCCGGGGTGCAAATGAGTCAAACCTGGAAAGAAAACCACCTCGGTCCTGTAACCTTATTCCCTGCTGTCAAAATTGGCCTCTGTCGGTTTGTGTTGGGTCCCGGTCCGGCTGCAGTCATGACAGGGGGGTTAACGCACTTTAAGCGCCAATCAAGATCTGCAACATACGGTGGCTCCCAGGGCTCAGTGAGGAAAATTTTTTTGAGGACTACTTTGCATTCCCTCGCAATATGTTTCCGTTACCTCGCAATACCTTGCCGTAGTAGCATGAACATTTAGCCTCTAGGCTAGTGAGTGGACAGTATTGCATAATGTTATTTACAAGGTCTTGATCCACATACCGAATAATAAAGAAATGCCGTTTCTTGCGGTCCAATGTGCTAAAAACAAAGTCACAATAGCCTATTCAACTTACAAGACACGAAACAAAAAATAGACATGCTGGCCAGCCAAAAGAAAGAATGGCATTTATTGTTTAATGCAGCAGTCATTAAACCAAAGTTACTTTGAATCATTTGTTATTTTTAATGTATCTTCAGTAGGTTATTTTATGAGCTTTTCACTATTAGTCAGGCCCGCACAAATAAGACTGTAATTTACAGTATGACACTAGATGAGACAGCTGATCTGTATACTGTCAGGGGAGTGAGAATGGCATACAGGGCTGGAGCATTATAAAGTGCGTAGCCTAATAATGCAACCCCAAATCTGAAGTATGTTCACCTGTATAGCCTGTTTCTAACCTATTTAAATAGTAGCAGCATCAGAAGTAGGTTACTTAACATTAGCGGAGCCCTGATGGCTACAAGCTTCTGAAATATAAGCCAGTAGCGGGAGCAGCCTAATAACAGTCGGCTATGTAAACAGTGTGGAAGTGCCGTAGCAGCATGAACATTTAGCCTATAGGCTAGTGAGTGGACAGGATTGCATAATGTGAGATATGTAGCCTCCATATGAAGTCTGACACTGGAAACAGTGTCCATTCACTTTGACTGTTTAAGCACCAAGCATCACCGATGTAACCACAGAATCTGCTTCCTCTCATCTCGGCGGAGCCTTGTGCTCTGACAGAACACGGTGTGCCCGCTGCATGCTCCAGGACATTGATGGGGCAGGTCTGTGTAAAGATGTCGGCTTAATAGTCTTCAATTTTCCGGTGTTTGGCAGCATGAGTCCCATCTCCTCCAGACCGGACATTTACTGGGAGCAGCCTTATGTCCAAGCTGGTCCAGTATGGCTCTATCCCGGCTGTCTTCCCTCTCCTCTGGAGCGATCACCCGCCGTGGTGCCTGGTCCTTTTTGATTAAAGCCTACATAGATATGCCTATTGAGCAGTAGCAGGCTACTATATCAACGCAGGAAATTCTCCATTCAAAGTAAAATTCAATAAGCTGGGGTGTTACGCTGAGAGCAGCTGAGCATATGGCTCAGAAGTAGGCTAACGGAAGAAGACAGGTATTGAGAGGTAACGCAAAACATGTTGCGAGGTAATGCAAAAGTATTGCGAGGTAACGCAAAGTAGTCCTCAAAAAAAAATTCCTCACTGAGCCCTGGGAGCCACTGTAGCAACAAGTCCCTCCCTGTCTTTGTGTTTTTAAATGTGCAGAAAAAAACAGAAAATTCTTTCATAAGAACAAAATAAATCAGTCCTTTTAAATCAGGCTATATTGTATATGATTAGTAAAGTAGTGTTATTTTTCTCTTTTAAACAAACAACTTGCAAAACAGTCTTGAAAACCAACAAGAAAATGAATCGTGATAAGATCGTGAAACGTGATCCTGCCTGAAATAAATTGAGTGAATTGATTGAATTTTTCACTCTTCAACACTTAAACACAGGTTTTGTCAAAGGTCACAAATGTAGCATTCAGTAGCTCTGTAGCCAATTATTATGCAATGACATTTTATATAATTTTATTTTATGAATGAGTTTCTAAATTTGGGCAAAACCTGAGAAAGAGCCTGAAAACTTGAGCAACACATGCTGCATCTTAAATCAAAGAATCAAAACACAACAGCATGCTTCATTAAGTTATATTGTTCATTATTCATCCTCCCTGCAGGTCCCTGTTAGCCATTCCCGCTAACCGCTTCACCTCCACTCCCCTCCTGCTCACTCTGTCCCTCGGCCCTGTCACGGTGACTCTCTCCCTCTGCTTCGCTGTCCAGCTGACGTTGAAGCTACTGAAGCCCCGGTAGCCAACTTATCCGTTATTTTGGCACGTTTGGTGGCATCAGTCTCAAGATTTATTTTTATTTCTTTGGCCCGCAACTTCCCCCTTTACTGACACAAGAAACAGAGGGCAGAGGGGGAGGGAGTGGGTGCTAGTCACAGATGTGGGCCAGCCCAGTGTCACTAGGCCTGTAGACAAATGAACCAATGTGCTGCTGTCTGTGCTTTATGGGTTGGTCGTTGGCAACAGTTATACAGTTATATGAATAAATATCTTATATTAGCGCCAGATAACCAGTCCACCCCTGGAGGTCACCCTCTACAGCAAAACCGACAGCAAGTCAGACCTGCACACACGCACAACAGCAGACCATCAGTTTCGCTCAGTCACAGACCCACATTCACAATGCTGAACCAGAACCAAAGACACCACCATAAAATACAGGCGGCATTATCATTACTTATTCCTAATTCTCATCATTTCAAGTTTCAAGTTTTAAGTTTCTCTATTTTTAGCAAAGATCTCCTTTCCTCTTGCTCATGTTGACTGTGAATGAAATGTAATCTAAATTCAATAAAGTAGTAGTTTCTAGTGAAATTGATGTTTGTTTTGATTGCTGTGTCAAAATATTTCATCTTGCAAATTTGGTGAATTGTTCTCCTGGATAGTTTCAGTTGAGATAAATACAAGAGAACACAGGAAAAGAGAGAGAGGTTTAAAACTGGACTAAAACTGAATGTATTATTTTCCTCCTGGGATGCACAGACAGTAATTTCCTTGTTTTATGTCTTTGTTCTAAATCAAACAGCACAGAGACCAAAGGCTGAACTGAGAGCTGACAGGAGAGACTTTCCAGCAGGGGGCAGTGTGACCCTGAGCTGCTCTGTGAACCCGTCATCTGGTTGGAAATACTTCTGGTACAGAGGAGAGAAAACCTCTGAACCCCTGAACACACAAGATGCTGTCTTCATCTCAGATGGACAAATCAGTGTCTCACAGGGAGGACTCTACTGGTGCAGAGGAGGAAGAGGAGACCCAGTTTACTACACAGAGGACAGTGATCCAGTCAGCATCAACAAAATTAGTGAGTTTGATATTTGTTTTTTTATGGAAGTGCATTGCATTCACCTAGGAAAAAAATGTAGACACCTTATCGCGTAATTACCAGAAAATATCTCATAATTATGAGAAACGTTAAGAACATCAGTCATCGCTGAACTACACTACAGGAGAAGTGGACAATGATTGCACTATTGAATTTAATCTTCTTTTATTTCTCTATATGAGTCACTGGGAAATATTGATGTTACTTAATGTGGATGGCATTAATATTTGTATATCAGCATTGACTGTGGTCAAGAGAGCTACGCTTTGTTTTGTGATGCGTGTATTTGGTATTTACTAGGCATTACGGTAACATCACGTTACAGCAGATTCTACAAATAAAAGTGAGCTTCTAGTGAACATATTGTAATATTCAACGGGTGTGGCAGGAATGAAAGATTAAATGAAATATCTAAATAAAGAATAAATGATTAAGACTACAAGAGTATCTAAAAAATGTTTAATATTTTAACTGAATTTTCTCTAAATTCACTTTGATGTTAAAAGAAAACCTGTTTCCACTGAATCATTTCACTTCAGAGTGATTGCAGACCACCACAGCGTCCCTCAGTCAATAGCAGAGCTATCTGATGTAGGATTTCAAAATTAAAGCTTATATTTCACTTCATTTCACTTCAGAGAGAAAGTGATGACTATAGAGGCTTATGGTGAATTTCAAAATGTACACACACTTATAAACAATATATATGTCACTTGGATATGTTTTTGTTTTCAAAGGAAAGGCACATTGTTTATTGATCAGCTGATCAGAAACACAGTGTAGACATTGTTAATGTTGTAAATGACTCTAGTTGCTTCAAACGGATGATTTGTAATGGAATATCTACAGAGGCCCATTATCAGCAAACATCAGCCCAAATGGCACGTTGTTTTTACTAATGCAAGTTTATCACTTTATAAGGCTAATTGATCATTAGAAAGACATTTTGCAGCCATGGTAGCACAGCTTAAAAACTGTTGTGTTGATTAAAGAAGAAATAAAACTGGCCTTCTTTAGACTAGTTGAGTGTCTGAAGCATCAGCAATTGTTCCATTTCAGGCTCAAAATGACCAGAAACAAAGAACTTTCTTCTGAAACTTGTCAGTCTATTCTTGTTCTGAGAAACGAAGGCTATTCCATGTGAGTATTTGTCATAGATCTGAAGCTCTCGTAACCATTGTGCAAAGAAAAATACATATCTCAGACCAGCCAATAAAAGAAAAGATTAGGGCGTAATCTTTCCTACATCAGATAGCTCTGGTATTGACTGAGGGACACTCACACGTCACTGTGAAGTGAAATAAGTCAGTGGAAACAGGAGGATTTCTTTAAACATTAATCTGAATTCAGAGAAAATTCAGTGAAAATGTCAGACATTTTTCAAAAATTTGTGTAGTCTTAATCATTTATTTATTTCATTATTTCATCTTTCATTTCTGCCACACACATTTAATATTACATTATGTTCACCAGAAGTTCACTTTTATTTTGAAATCTGCTGTGACACGATGTTACCGCAATGTTGACATACTGATATTAATGCCATCCACATTAATACATCAATATTTCCCAGAGTCTCATACAGAAAAGGGGAAAAGCAGTTAAATCATGAGCTCAATCATTGTCTTTCACTGTAGGTCAGCGATGACTGATAGTCTAACTAGCCTTCCTTAACTTTATTGATAATTAGGAGTTCCTGATCTCATTATAACATCTGTTTTCGTAATTACGAGATAAGGTGTCTGATTTTTTTTCTTTGCTGAATGCAATGCGCTTCCATAATTTTTTAACATAATGTAAAAAATGTTGTATCCATAGCTTTAATTAATAAATCAATTACGTTTTGATGTAGATTCACCATTTGTATCCTTTCTTCTTTTATTTTTGTATCCTAACTGGGTATTTTTTGTGTAAACAGTGTCCAACAGGGCCGTTGTGACTCTCCAACCCAACTGGACTCAGATCTTCAGTGGTGAGATGTTCACTGTCAGATGTGATATCAAGGGAGGAGGAACACTAAATGGACGTATGAATGGACACCAGACAAATTAAACAGACCTCCAACAGACAATGAATACAGGATCAGCAGAGCTACTGTGTCCCACAGTGGAGACTACAGCTGTAAGGGTAGAAGAGACTCATATTCCTCAACAAGTGGAGTGATGTCATCAAATTGACAGTATCATGTAAGTTGGACCGTCTGTCATCTGTAATGAAAATGTAAAATGTAAATAACGCAACAGAAAACAACACAATTATGTCGCTCTCTTCAGGTCACACAGTAACAAAGACACTATCATAAAATACAGGCGGCATCATTACTTCTTCCTAATTCTTACCATTTCAAGTTTTAACTTAACCTATTTTCTCCTTTCCTCTTGCTCATGTTGACTGTGAATGAAATGTAATCAAAATTCAATAAAGTGTAGTTTGTAGTGGTAATGAAATGCCAAAGTATGATGTTTGTTTTGATTGCTGTGTCAAAATATTTATCTTGCAAATTTGGTGAATTGTTCTCATGGATATTTCAGTGAGATAAACACAAGAAACACAGGAAAAGAGAGAGAGGTTTAAAACTTGACCAAAACTGAATGTATTTCTTGCCTGTGGGGCTGCACAGACAGTAATTTCCTTGTTTTATGTCTTTGTTCTAAATCAAACAGCAAGAGACCAAAGGCTGAACTGAGCGCTGACAGGAGAGACTTTCCAGCAGGGGGCAGTGTGACCCTGAGCTGCTCTGTGAACCCGTCATCTGGTTGGAAATACTTCTGGTACAGAGGAGAGAAAACCTCTGAACCCCTGAACACACAAGATGCTGTCTTCATCTCAGATGGACAAATCAGTGTCTCACAGGGAGGACTCTACTGGTGCAGAGGAGGAAGAGGAGACCCAGTTTACTACACAGAGGACAGTGATCCAGTCAGCATCGACAAAATAGTGAGTTTGACATTTGATTTGTTTTTAAACATTTAAAAACAGTTTTGAATCCATAATTATTAATTGATAAATAGATTTTGCTGTAGATTTACCATTTTGTCATTTTTGTATCCTCACTATGAATTCATGATCATGAACAGTCCCAAACAGGGCTGTTGTGACTCTGCAACCAAACTGGTCTGAAATATACTCAGGAGAGACGATCAGTCTGAGATGTGAGATCAAGGATGGAGGAGACACTGAGTGGGAGTACGAGTGGAAAACATCCAGCTCATACAAACCTTTAAACGACAGTGAATACAGGATTAGATCTGCTTACTCATCCCACAGTGGAGACTACAGGTGTAAGGGCAGAATGAAAAGTGCACAGCAGTCTTCAACAGACTGGAGTGATCCTGTCAAATTAACAGTATCATACAGTGAGTCACATCACATTTCTCTCAAAGTGAATATTATACAGTTCATTTAAAGGTTGTTACATGTTTTTATTTTAAAATCCCTCTCCAACAGAGCCCCAGCCTGTCCTCACTGTGTCTCCATCCTGGCTGAGTCCTGGAGCCTCAGTAACTCTGAGCTGCAGAGTTAAAGATCCATCTGCAGGATGGAGGTTCTTCTGGTTTAAGGCTGTTCCCAAACTATCAGCCAACTACTACGACCAAGAGCTGCTACCTGGCAGCAGCAACGGGACTGAACAGGATTCCTACATCGTTCATGGACAGACACACACAGCAGGATATAAGTGCAGAGCTGGAAGAGGAGATCCAGTGTATTACACTGATGACAGTGAACCAAAGTTTGTCTGGTCTGCAGGTCAGTTTGTTTCTGTCTGTGCTTCTCTCAAGATGTTTTGTCTTCACCTCGGTTCATCCACTTTCTGTCTGTGACCAACATACAGTATCTTTAAAACTAACATACTGACAAATAATTGGCTGTGTACATTCATGCTCCCCCAACAGAAGAAATGTATTGACTGTGGTGACCTTGTGATCTTTCCTCTCTCACCAGCATCAAGACAAACTTTCTGCTTCCACCTTACTGGGTGATTTTACGTACTGGACTGGGAGGATTTCCTTGTTTCCTTCTGACTTTATTCTGTTTTCTTTTTTAATTCATCTGATAGCATAAAAAAGAGACATTTTGCTGAAACTTTATTTCTTTATTGCAATGAGTACTTTTACTTTGGATACTGAAGCTCATCTTACTGCTTATACTTTACTGACACAACAGGCAGGACGTGTAGTTAGAAGACACCTGGTTAGCGGTCAGGTAGGTGTGAGACAGACAGAGGAGTGAAAATCAGTTAATGACAAACCAAAGAAATCAGCAGGTTAATGGACAAGTTGAACAAACAGCTAGAGACGACTTTAACAAATAAGAGGAAAACACTGACTGTGTATAGAGAGACAATGCAGCACGTTTCAGTTTGAAATACTCACCTCTGTATCTTTGAAAGATGGCAGGTGAAAGTAGGTAGTTTCCCACTTTACAGACAACAGCAGCTGTAGTCACTTGGTTGTTTATCATTTAAAATAAACTCAGATTGTAGCAAGTTTTCAAGGTAGAAACCAGTTTCACCAAAACACTGCACCTTGTTTTAATGTTAGCACTAATACTCAGCAATAAAGGAATATTTGCGTTTTGGCATTTTAAATCTTAAGATCTCTGTTTGCTTTGACCCATTATTACATGTTGTTTTTCAGATTTTCATTCATCAGCGTCTCTCACAGTGAGTCCTGACAGAGTGCAACACTTCACCTCTGACTCTGTCTCACTGAGCTGTGAGGGAAACTCTACTGAGTGGAGAGTGAGGAGGTTTACTAAAGACCGCTACCCGTCATACTCATCATGTCGCTCCTACTGGGGCACAATGACTGGATCCACATGCAGCATAAACAGTTACCAGCAGAGTGATGCAGTGTACTGGTGTGAGTCTGGATCAGGAGAGTTCAGCAACACAGTCAACATCACTAAACAGAGTATGGTTTCATTATGTTTTCTGTCTTGTATAAATTATTTTAAACATCATATTATGTGTTTCAACATACTGAATATTATAATACATGAGGAGGATGATGTACTGACATTCTGACAAGAGTTTGGCCCATTACTGCTTCATGGTATCTGAGAAATTAACCATGAACCAAAACCTTTTATCTATTTACTGTAGATTTAACATATTTTATAATACTTGAATTTTAATGTGAGTTTTTAATCATTAGTAAATAACATCAACATTTAACATTTGTACATAAAAAGTTAAAATAAGAAAATCTCCCTCTTTTGTTACATTTTGTTGTCTTTAATCATTCACTTAAAATGCTCAAGATTTATGTCATTGATTTGTTTTTCCTAAAGATTATTACACAACAAATATTATTAAATCAGGTAGAAAATCTGACGTCCTCTGCACTGCAGTATAATTCAGTCATGTGCTGATCATACAGGTAATGCCAAATAATTTAACTTAAAGAAACTGACTGCACACCAGAAACTTCTGCTCTGGACCAACTTCAAACATCTTTGGTTTTTATTTAAAAAACTGCAAACATATTTCCTGACCATGTCAATATTTCACGCTGAGATTTTTAGTGTGTTTTGCCCTTAAAACTAAAACTTTTAACCTTCTCACTGGTATTATTGTGTCAGCCACAAGTGTTTCCCTGAGGTTTAAACCATTTTGTAAACCACTCCCTAAAATCTATACTGGCCACCAAATCTAATTGTTTTCAGTAACATAGTAAGTATTTAATAAAACAGTGATTTTAACCATGTACAAATGTCACAGTGAGTTTTTATCTCATTCTGTTTCCAAAGAGAGTCACAGTCACATGTCTCTCCTGCTGAGGCTGAAACACATTTCATCACCTTACTGTGACGATGACTGGATGTAGCTATACAGAAGATTTGTGTGGGTTTATGTTTGATCTGTCCTTACCGTAAAACTTTAATGAATAGCCGAGTCCCAAATGTGGGTAAACATTTTGACAAATAAAAGCAGGTCTCGATTAGACGCCTGGTCTGTTTTTACAGAAGTTCTTTGGATGTATAAAACCACTTAAAGCTCGTGGGGGTCGCCCTCTTTAGCTGCTTCTAGGCTGCATAGATTGTGAATACAAATATAAATGTTTAAACTTTTGTTGGTATGTACGTGCTGCACATGTTGGATCATTTAGATTCTCCACAATTTAATCTGTGATCTCTTCTCATCGTCCTCCATCCAGTTTTTCTGAAGTTCTGCAGCAGCTGATCTCTGACTGAAACCTCATATTCTGTTTTACAGATGAACATATTATCCTGGTGAGCCCTGTCCGTCCTGTGACTGAGGGAGATCCTGTTAGTCTCAGCTGCAAGTTCAGGACAGAAAAATTAGTTTCAGATGTGTTTTTCTATCGAAATGACAAACTGATTCAAAATGATAGCAGAAGGGAGCTGAACATCTCTGCAGTGTTGAAGTCAGATGAGGGTTTCTACAAGTGTCAACACTCAGGAGAAGAGTCAGCACAGAGCTGGATGTCAGTTAAAGGTGAGTAGGATTAAAACAACTGCTGCATCTTCTTCTGTGTAAACTGTGTTTCTGTCTGAGAAAGAAACATGGTCAAATACTGACCTGAATCTGAAGTAGCATCAGTTTCAGCTGATTTCACCTGTTGGAGCTGGAGAAAGTCTGCATCAGTGGTTGTGACAGTCATGTTTATTGTGAATGGATAATTTCACACTGTACTCTGTTATATAGTGTACTATAAGTACTCATGTGTGTCAAAACATTACATGACATTGAGACTGGGATTTATGTTGTTTATCTACGTGCATATGTGTTTATACCTCTGCATTTGTGCTTGAATGTGTTGTAGTTGTGACATGACTAAATTTTAATAAGCTATAAGTTAACAGTTATTTATATTTATTTATTGTTTTATCAGTGTCCAGACCTGAAAGCTCTTCAGTTCCTGTACCGTTGATTGTTGGGCTGGTTTGTGGAATCGTACTTATTCTTCTTCTGCTCCTTTTGTATCGCTACAGACCGTCCAAAGGTGAGACCTTTTCTTCTTTTATTAGATATTATGTGATTTAATTATTCAAACACACGTGTTCTGATCTCATCACATAGAATAGCAGAATAACAACTTACAAAACCAAACCATGTAACAACAAATGTCTTTTTCACAGATTCCTGCTCCATCAGGTTGGTACAACACTCCCTTCTCTAATTTTGAACACAACAGCAACATTTCTTGTTCCTTTTTATATGTATTGTGTTTGATTCATGTTGTAGGCCAATCCAGTCTGAGAGCACTAATCGAGGTTCTGCTGAAAACTACTCCTCTCCTGTCCACGGTAAGCATTTAATTGATGTATATCTACACACTTTTTTAAATTCACATAGTGTTTAATTTGTATCGTGCAATTAAATAGATTAATTTGACAGTGGCTGCAGGTGATGCTCCTCTCTATGAAACAATCAAAGGCTTTGAAAACACACAGAGTGGTACAGTATATACCTTTTTATCATTTTATTAACATGCACTGCAACAAACTCCTGTTAAATTTAAGTAAAACATTTTAGATGTGAGATTTCTTTTTCTCTTTTTTTCAAGATGTCTAGCAACCAGATCAAATTACTTAAAATAATATTAGTGCTGTTTTTGTATATTTCAGTTGCAGATGAGTCCCAGGATTTAACATATTCTTTGATCGAGCTTAAAAACGTTAGAAAGAAAAGTGAGTACTCTAAATACATAAATAGGAAACAGTTTAGAGATGTTTTGCCCTGAAGAGTGAAGTATTGATTTATTGGTTTTGGTTTCATCTGGTTTTCTTAACAGAGAAGCGACATGAACCAGAGGAGGTCTGTGTTTACTCTGAGGTGAACGCTGGGACTGCAGGTACAGTCAGAGACAACAGTCATGCTCAAAGTTTATCTTGAAATGTGTCGTATCATTACGCTGGAGGTAAATATGGTTCAGCATGCAGTTCAGTTAATCTCAGTGACCTTCGGTATCTACTACATACTGTCACTAGGCGTCACCAGAGCTGGAAATTGTCAAGTCTCACACACATCTGGGCCTTTAGGCTCTTAATATTTCTAAGTTTGTATGTTTTGTGTCAGCATGTGAATCTTATTGTGTGTTGGGTGTCGTGTGTTTCCAATATATTTTCATCTCACAGATTAAGGCATTAAAAAAACACATTATCTGAAATGTCAGTGTGGTGACAATTTGTCTGAATTTTCATTTACATTCAAAATCTGACGCCACTGTACTTGAAAAACACAAGAGCATCCCAAGTTTCTTTTGTTTTTTATTCTACCCGTCAACCCGCCCGTTCATCCTTCCAGCTGTACAGTATGTATATGTCTGCTGAGCAAACACATCCTGAGATCTGGCTTCTGTTTCAGACGACAGTCTGATGTATGCCCAAGTCAACCGCCGCAATAAAGGTAAAGCCAAGAAAAACAAAGGTGAGTAAAGTCTGCATTCACCTGCAGTTGTTATTGTCCAACATGTTGGCCTCGGACTCAGAGAAATTTACAGTATGTAACGTGTTCAACATTTTTATAACTATAGATGTTTGTAGTTACTTATTGTTTTTATTACTTATGAACCGTTTGTAAGTAATGTTTATTTATTTTACATTTTGTGTTTATGCCTTATTTAAGAACAGTTTACATACATCAGTAAATCCTGTGAAAGCTCTACTACTCTGCTGGTTTGCTCTGTGGGCGTTACAATACTGTCATTCTTTGTGTTCGTGGAGACGTTAACTCTGACAGTGTATCTGTCAGTTCAGTACATTATTAATTCTGACTTTATTGGCAATTTCTTCTCTCCATCTACAGGAAAATCACCTCCTGCAGCAGCTGATGAAACAGTTTATTCTGAAGTCAAACCAGGAACAGCTCTTGGTAATAAAGCTGCTATATGATCTCACTACAAATCCACAAACATGTTTATTTCAGCACCTCCAATAAAGTGCAGCTCACAGTCCCAAACAGAGTTCAAGTTTGCACCTCTGTTTTTAGATGTTAATATTACAAAACTCCAGCAGCCTTGTTACCACTGTCACAAACTGTCTGCGACTCACAGCGTGAGAGGGGGGTTCACCTCATTACCATGGTGGACACCGGTTGGTGTCGCATCAGCTGGGTGGAGATGATTCGCACAGCCAGTAGACGTTAGCAGTTATACATTTGATTTTCGCTGCGTGAAAAATTGATGTTTGACGTCCTGTGAAAAGTGTCAATTGTGTGAGTCTCACGAGTCAGCTCTTCACCTGACCAGAATTATTGTCACATTTTAATATCGTCTCGTCACACCCCTAGTATCTGCTGTGTACGACTACTGTGCATCACCAGAGATGGAAATTTTCAAATCTTACATATTTCTTGGATCTTTAAGAGTTTTTTAATATTTCTAAGTTTGTCGGTTTTGTATACAGAATGTGTTTGTTATTGTAAGTTGGGTGTAATTTGTTTCCAATATGCTTCCCTCTCACAGATATGGTATAAAACTGAATTGTTTATGTCAATAAAAAAAACAGAAGACACATTAGCTGAGGAGTCAGTGTGGTGACGATAACTAATTTGAGTTTATTTAGATTTCTCTTTAATATCAATATATCAGTACAGCCTATACACTTACAGTTGTAAAAAATCCAAGTTTCTTTGTTTTATTCTACCCGTCAATTCATCCATCCAGCTGTACAGTATTTACAGTCCCCTCCAAATGTATTTGAACGGTAAAAGGCAAATTCCTTTGTTTTGTTGTTCACTGAAGACATTTGAGTTTAAGATCAAAAGATGAGACAAGAGTTCAGAATTTCAGCTCTCATTTCCTGGTATTCACATCTAGATGTGTTTAAACAACTCAGGACATACCACCCTTTGTTTGAACCCACCCATTTTTCAAGTGAGCAAAACTATTGGAACATGTGACTGACAGATGTTTCTTGTTGCCCAGGTGTTGCCTTTTAGGTTGATTGTCCAAACATTAAATAGCTCTGCATGACTAGTCTAAGTTTTCATCCTTGGTTCAAACCTACAAAGACTGCATTTCCTGTTAAAGAGGATAAACCAACATGAAGACCAGAGAGCTGTCTGTGGGAGAAAAGCAAGCCATTGTCAAGCTGAGAAAAGAAGGAAAATCAACCAGAACTATTGGACAAACATTGGGCATAACAAGCACAACAATTTGGAACGTCCTGAAAAAGAAAGAAACTACTGGTGTACTGAGCAACAGACGTCAAACAGGACGGTCCTTAAGAGGAGACTGAAGGGAGAAAAACCCCGAAACAAACAAGAACTGAAAGAAGCTGCGGTAAAAGCCTGGAATAGCATCACAAATGAAGAATGCAACAGTTTGGTGACGTCGATGAGTCGCAGGCTTGAGGCAGTTATTGCAAGCAAGAGTTATGCCACCAAATATTAAATGTTATTTACTTGAAGATTATTTGTTCCAATACTTTTGCTCACCTAAGAATGCTGTGGTCTAATACAAACGGTGATATGTCCTGAGTTGTTTAACACATCTAGATGTGAGTACCAGGAAATAAAAGCTGAAATTCTGATCTTTTGAACTTAAACCCAAATGTCTTCAGTGAACAACAAAAACAAAGAAATTTGCTTTACCGTTCCAATACTTTTGGAGGGGACTGTATATGTCCGCTGAGCAACACCCTGAGATCTGGCTTCTGTTTCAGACAACAATCTGATGTATGCCCAAGTCAACCTCCGCAATAAAGGTAAAGCCAAGAAAAACAAAGGTGAGTAAAGTCTGCATTCACCTGCAGCAATTTACAGTATGTAACGTGTTCAACATTTTTATAACTGTAGCTGTTTGTAGTTACTTACTGTTTTTATTACTTTGTTAGTAACATTATATATTACATTTTGTATTTATGCCTTGTTTAAGAACAGTTTACATACATCAGTAAATCCTGTGAAAGATCTACTACTCTGCTGGTTTGAGCTCTGTGGGCGTTACAATACTGTCATTCTTTGTGTTCGTGGAGACGTTAACTCTGACAGTGTATCTGTCAGTTCAGTACATTATTAATTCTGACTTTATTGGCAATTTCATCTCTCCATCTACAGGAAAATCACCTCCTGCAGCAGCTGATGAAACAGTTTATTCTGAAGTCAAACCAGGAACAGCTCTTGGTAATAAAGCTGCCATATGATGATCATTCTGTAATGATTTATTCTGCAGATAATTTAATGGGTATATTTCAAAATAACACGTCAGACAGCATCCTTACATCGTGAATAAACCTATATCTTGATATTTTGTTGTTTTTCTTCCAGGTCTGTAAAGAGAGCTGTGTTGGTAAAGAAAAATGGTCGACAGCATTTTATAAACTTACTGTGTGGACGTCTGCTTTCAAACATGAGACATGTTCAGTGTTTTGTTTTTGTCAGCAGATTATATAAAAGAATGACATCATATGGATTTAATTTCTCTCTCTTCTAACATAAAGCACAAGACACAACTGAGGTGTAATCTAATCTAGCATTTATGGACTGCATATTATTAGTTTTCATATCATTTATTTTCAACTTTACTTTGTTTGTTTTTAACAGTTTGCTACAGTATATTTGAGCTTTAGTGACCAGGTGATAGTGCAGCTTTAAGGTCAGCGTCATTCTCAGTGTTAGATGAGAAAGATTAAGCTCAACCGTTACTTTAAGTAATGCTCTGCTATCGAAGAACATATCCTATCACATGTACACGTTTTCCTCTTTAATAATATATTTGTGAATGTGTTTTATTTTCACCTGAATGGATTTTATATTTTGTTTTGATCATTTTGTGCATCAATAAACGTTTTTTTCTGTCAGTTGTGATTTTAATTATTCAAAATGGACGAGCACATAAAAGTCCAGGCAAAACTGGACTTGGTGTTGGTTTTCAGGGACTGTTTGTTTAGTAAAAATGTTTCCTCAGCTGCTCTGAAAAGACACCTTGCTTTTGGATTCCATTGATGTTAAATTCAGTGCATCTCTATTGTATCAGGGTGAAGATAGAAATATAAATTTCCAGGTCTTTAAATTAGTATAAAATATTTCAGGTTTAAATATTTTTGAGTTTGTGACCCCGGTCAGTCACTGTGCAGTTAAAATGGAAGCTTTTTCCATAAATGACCAAAAGGGGACGCCAAACTGCCCTCATCCATCCATCATCAACTGCTTATCCTGCGTACAGGGTCGCGGGGGGCTGGAGCCAATCCCACCTTACCTTGGGCGAAAGGCGGGGTACACCCTGGACAGGCCGCCAGTCCATCGCAGGGCCACACATAGACAAACAACCACTCACGCTCACACCTAAGGACAATTTAGGGTCACCAATTAACCTAGTCTGCATGTCTTTGGGAGGAAGCCGGAGCACCCGGAGAGAACATGCAAACTCCACACAGAAAGGTTTGAACCCAACTCAAATCCTACTTTTTAAGTCTGAGACTCGAGCTGCTGTAGTTATGTCCCAGGATGCCATGTTAAGGTGACTCATGAGTCACATCATTAAAAGGCTTTAGTACTCTCTAACTAATCACTTATCCAGTTTTCAGCTCTTCATACTCTTTGACTTTTTCACATCCTGGTGAGGCCTGTTCATCCTGTGACTGAGGGAGATTCTGTGTATCTTTCCTGTAAACAGCAGACATTTAGTTTTCAATGTGGTTGTATATGAAAATGACAAACTCATTCAAAATGATACCAGAGGGGAGCTGAATATCTCTGCAGTGTCAAAGTCGGACGAAGGCGTCTACAAGTGGAAATGACAGATACTGATCTCCTCTCCACTAAATTCTGATTGCTTTTCATGGCTGATCATTAATCAGAGCCCCTGAGCTCAAAACACTCTCTCTTCACTGACTGATTCACTGGAAACAAGAATGTGAGAAAAACTATCCAGATATAATGTCATAACATTTACTGCTGGCCTGATACACTTAACTTAAAAGTTTATTTTTTCAATTAAATGATTGTAAATACTTTATTGACATTGATTTCTATCATTGATTTTCACTAAATCTGATGTAAAAGTTATCTTCATAACAAAGGTGTCCTCATAACTTCCATTATTGTTGATTTATGGGCAAAAAGTTGAAGAAAGTGTCCAGGCCTTCCTCTGCTTTGTCTCTGCTCAGCATGCAGTGAGTGCAGACACAGTCATGTTCACAGCTCTGCAGGCTTTCTCACATGCTGCATTATCTACTGTTATCTATACATTACACTTGACTCAATTTCTACCGTTTGTGCGGGGCCCCTCTTGTTTGCTGCGTATGAACACATTAGCTCTGGTGTGAATGTGGTGATTCCTGCTTTCACAGCAACACATCTTTGCTGTATGTGTGAAGAGGAACTGGAAAGTTGTTGCCTTTTTTCTTCTCAGCAGAGGCGGGCGGAGTAGCCACGGACTGTACTCAAGTAAAAGTACAAAGTTACAATAACAAGTAGGCCTACTCAACTGGAAGTTAAAGTGGCCATCAAAATAACTACTTGAGTAAGAGAACAAAAGTTTTTGCTGAAAGAATTACTTGAGGAGTACTTTTCCCCCAAGTCTTTTATTTGATGTGGATGTGACTGAATTATTTCAGATGGTCTTCCTCAAGTAAAGGTGAAGAACAGACACATTATATAAAAGTATTTATTCATGATTAAATGACAAGTCATCATCTCCTGATTAGATAATCTGCCACACTTTGTGTATTAATCAAGTGTGATCACATAATAATACATTAATATTATAGTCTGTTAACTAACTAAAGATTGTTGTTGTTTCATAATTTATTGCCTTTTAAATCCAGGTGTGTTCTCTTCTTACTCTTAGCTGAGGACTTTACATCAGTCACATCCACATGAAAAGTAGTTTGTCTTTTTGTGTGTGTTCATAATTTGGTCTGTCTTCATCAGCAGAGCCGGTGTTCTGACGATTTATGCTTCTTGATGAAAAATGATACTTTAATGCAAACCAATAGCGTCTAAGCCTACCCCTAACCAATGCACCTGAAAAGAACTGCAAAGTAGCACATCTTGATAGGTAACATAAATAGACAAAACACCAGTCCTGACCTCTCTGGGGCCCTAAGCAAAATTTTGCTATGGGGCCCTTCTACCTGAATCGTGAGCTGTGTAAACAATTTGCCATTGCAACATGAGACATTACTGTGCGCCTCGCGTTTTCGAACCTGCAAAGCGCGTTCTGTCTGATCGGGGCCTTATATATATATATATATATGTATATATATATATATATATATATATAAGGCCGGCCCAATCACATCTCTTACTAGCCCCACACCCTCCGCTCTCTGTTTCTTGCATTGCCCCCCCCAAGAAATCTTCAGACGGATGCCGCAGAATGCGCAAAAATAACCGATTTGTTTACTACCGGGGCTGCGATATTTTTAACATCAGCGGACATGTAGCCACCACTTTTTGAAAGCATTTGTGAAAATTGTGAAAAATAGAAAAATGAAAAATAGCTTGTACCAACAAATGTTAAATAACAAATAAAAATGCTATGAAAAAGGTTTATTTGCACAATAAGCCTGCTATGCAATGTAAATATATAAGAAAACAAAAAAAAGGTAAAAAAAAAAAAAAAAAAGTAACTTAAGCTAAAAACAATAATAAGCTACTGATTTGCTGCGTTATATTATATTTTTATATTCTGAATTGTCACCTGGCACTTGAATTTTGTGCTTCCCGTGTGCAGAAAATGTCTCAAGAATGCAGGAAATTAAATGTTTTATGCACAAAATCTATCGAATATTTCTTAATTCTTAATTTTTTTTTCTTGTGCAATGTTAAGTTTCACAGGCTAAGTGTTTCGTCACACCTCTAATCTAAGCCCTGAAATGGCAGGTTGGTGTACACTGCAAAAACTAAAATCTAAGTTAGATTAATTATCTTAACTGAAGGCAAAACATACTTGTTTTTTGTCTGACAAGATATTTCTTCTTACCCTTCTTTTTGCAGTGTATTGGTGAGCCGCCTGGGCCAAAAATGCCAGGGCTGATTTTTTGTCCCAGTCCAGCCCTGACTGCTGTTCCTGAAACTCTCATTGAGTTTTTTTCTCTTCTCGTACCCAGAAGTTATAGTTTCCCTTTTCATCGTCCCATCCAAACACTGACACTCACTTTCACCTTTGACACGACAGAGAGGCGGGGCCCTGCTTAACATGTGGGGCCCCAGGCAACATGCGTAGTGAGCGTATTGGACGGTCCGGCTGTGTTCATCAGACTACACCGATGAGCATGTCTAGTTAAAAGCACACAGTTCGTAGCTTGAATTAGGCCTTGTTTTGAAGCATAATTTACTGTGTGTAGCTATTTGGTATTAAACATATTAACACAACAGACCCTGCTCTCTGTCAGCTCAGCGTGAGCACTGTGATGTAAACTGACTAACCCAACCGGAGCCTGCTGCACCATCACGGTCTCATGCCAGGGCATCAAATACCAACACTTGTACTAAATTCTGTAAATATTAGCTTCTAGCACTATTTGAAAGCTGAACTAATTGTAAATGCTCCATACTTGTATAGTCTTTTCAACCAGAGAGCGCTTTTACATCTGCATTCACACACTGAGCTTAAGTGCTCAAACAGACACACACATTCATACACTGGCAGAACAGCCACCAGGGGCAATTCAGGGTTCAGTATCTTGCCCAAGGACACATACAGCCTGGAGGAGCCAGGGATTGAACCGCCAACCTTCCAATTAACCCGCTCTCCCTCCTGAGCCACAGCCGCCCCAGCTACCAGCTTCAGTCATTATTCTGCTCTGAACAGAGTCACATGAATGAGTGACTGCAGTAGAATAACAAAGACTTGGGACCAGATGACCACTTACCTCTTAACAAAGTAAAGGTCATGATTTTTCTTTAAAAATCTACTCAGAGTAAGAGTAGTATGTAGAGAGTAAGAGAGTAAGTATGACCAAAACTACTATGACAACTACAATTGACTCAAAAAGTTTACTTGAGTAAATGTACCTCTTACTGCCCACCTCTGCTTCTCAGACTTAATTAGCCTATTCTTTATAGCACAATGGAGCAAAACACTGAATTAATTATTGTTTATGCCATTTTTACTTTAAGATTTTTGAAGGACCAGGAACAAAACTTTGCACTGAAGATAGACAGGAAGTGTAAACATTTCAAAGTTTGCTGCAGTCAAAGTCACTGCAGTTGTTGGAGCTTTGTGTAAAAGGGAAGGAAGAACAGACAGGCTGTACTCAGAAGGAGAAGGTAAAGAAAAAATGTGCCCTCATAATATATTTATATGAAATGTAACTTCTCTCTTCCTGCTGCATCATTATTAATGCAAAGTAGAAACATTTGTCAGCAGCAGAGCGACAGTGTCCGTGCTGGATGTGAAGATGGGGCACACTTTGCTCTGTGTGCTGGGGTTATTCTGTGAGTACATCACTGACTTTACAATGTTGAGACTTTCAGAGGCAAACTCATGTTTTATCAACATGGTAGTTTAGTAGAAATGATCTTGGTTTCTGATTTGACTTGGTTCAGAGTTCAGGACTGTTAAATACACTACTGCACTAGTTCTTTTTGCACTAATGTTTTGCACAATGCATGTTCAGTTTATGGTCTGAGGTATTGTTATTGGTATATATTGTATAAAGCCTTTAATTTAACGTACCTCTGTACCAACTAACAGAATATCATCACAGAAATGTGTGATCCTGTTGATTGATAATCAATAGTTGCCTCTGATGAAACTCCAGCTGGATTTAAATGTCTTTGCTTTTTGTCTGATGAAGTTTAATCTTTATTTCAGTGCTGAATACACTCCTCTACGGACACGCTGAAGGTGACCTATTGTCTTTTTCTAGTTTTTACATATTGACTTTTAATCACATTCTCTTGTTGTGCTTGTATTTCCATGTATGTATTATTTTACTCCAAGTATCAATACAATTTATGAAATGTCTATATTACTGTTAGGTTTCCACTGAGGATTCAAGAGCAGACACAAGACTGTTGTCAAAAAACACAGGCAGGTTTCTTTTCAAAGTGCGCAGAGAAAACCAGATAGTTGGGGATGGGGCAGAGTAATCCAGGTTCCATGGGGATTAGGCTATGGCGTCCTGCAGTTAGACCTGGGTAGACTGACAGGCAGGCAGGCAGCATCTTAACGCACAGCGAACAAAGAAACAGGACGTTAGAAACAGATCGCAAAATGTACAACTAGATTTGACTCTGAGAGTTGGGCGGAGCAATAATAACACGAGAGGTAAACTGAAAAACTGGCGAGGAGCGGAAGATGAACCAGAGTATTTCACTGCATGGCTTGATTACTGATGAGCCACAGGTGCGAGATGCTGCAGATGGTGATGAGCCAGGAGCCAAACACACACACAAACACACACAAACAGACAGACAGACAGGACATGACAGAGACAGCAGGGAAGGGAAAATGGAGAAAACATAAGGGAGGGTTCGAGCCTAAAGGCCTAATCATGACAGCGGGATGATGAACATGAGACGAGCTCTGAGGACTCTGGTGTGGGGAAACGACCAAAAGGTGACACAGTCAGTTATTTTGGGTGGTGACATGGTGTGCTGGCTGCCACAGTGTGTTTTTTGGTGTTACCTCTGCTGAAGTCAGAAATTGTTGAATGCTTCACATACAGATGGTCACAAATGATAAATCAACCTAAAGTGTCTCAGTGAGGTTTTGGGACAAACCTTCAGAACAGCTTCAATGCTCCTTTGTCTCTGAACTCTGTTGGAGACGTTCAGTTGGAGTGAGATGTCGTTACTGTGAAGGAGATAACATAAGATTCACATCATTTTCATCCTCATCAAATCTTCAGGGAGCCAGTGTGCCCTGTATGTATGTACGAGTAATAAAGTCACTCTAACTGGATCCAGCAGTTCTGTAAAGTTGTTGTCACTACCACCAAGTTTAGCTGCAACAACAAGATTTATTTATGAGCTGTGTTGATGAGATCATCATGTTTGATTATGAATTATTATCATTATGAATTTAAATATAAAGGCAATCTTATTTTTAAGTTCTGAAATGTTAAACCTCGACTGACTTAAGATGCTTTTTTGACAGTTTGTCTCTCAGAAAGCATGCGGTATGAAGTTCAGGTCAGATAAGCTTTCTTCAGTGGAAGTTTTCAGGAGAAATGATGATCATCAATGTTAATGGAAAACAAGTTTAGATTTTACATTTTCTTCCTTCTTGTGTGATTTTTTTTATTGGGTACACATATTGAAAATATAGTTCTGTAATGAATAAATTATGTTAGCCCAGCACTCTGACTTCCCTGAGAAAATAAATGTGTGACATCCGTCATCATGGAAACAATGAGATGTTTGTTTGACCATCTTTAATTTGTTTACAGCCACAACAGAGGAGTTGAGGATGCAGTTTTATTTATAGACGTGTTCCCTTAACTTTTGCTTAATGTTTCACAGTAGCTGAAATGGTTTTGTTTCCTTCTAGATGTTAAATAGGTGGGATGACCTCTGTATTGTTTTGTTAAATATATTTCAAGACGTGCAGTTAATAAAGCCAGATGAGCTTTCTTCCTCTGTTTGCTCCCCTATTGTATCTCATGTAAATCCTCTTTTCAGTATTGTGGGAACACACGTTCAGTGTAAAAAGGTGGTGACTTGTCCATAGATCTTAAATCAAACAATGAAAACATAAAACAATGCCTCGTTATGTTATTTAGGCAGAATTCTGCTTTCTGATGATTTTGTGAGCTCCTATAAGGCTCTCTATGAAGTTTGATGTTTGTGTCATGTGGCAAATTTGGTGAGTTGTGCTCCTGGAAAGTTACAGCAGAGAAACAGACAAGAAACCCAGTTTACTACACAGAGTACAGTGATCCAGTCGGTATCAACTAAATAGTGAGTTTGACATTTGTTTTTGAAACATAATTTAGAAATAATTTTGTAAACATAATTATTAATTGATAAGGAGATTGTGTTTTACATTTCAAACATTTTATTTTTGTATCCTAACTGGGTATTTTTTGTGTAAACAGTTCACAACAGGGCCGTTGTAACTCTGCAACCCAACTGGCCTCAGATATTCAGAGGAGAGACGTTCACTGTCAGATGTGAGATCCAGGGAGGAGGAGACACTAAATGGACGTATGAATGGACACCAGCCAAATTAAACAGACCTCCAACAGACAATGAATACAGGATCATCAGAGCTACTGTGTCCCACAGTGGAGACTACAGCTGTAAGGGTAGAAGAGACTCATATTCCTCAACAGAGTGGAGTGATGTCATCAAATTGACCGTATCATGTAAGTTGGACCGTCTGTCATCTGTAATGAAAATGTAAAATCTAAATAACGCAACAGAAAACTCTTATTTCTCCAACAATTATGTCGCTCTCTTCAGGTCACACAGTAACTAATGTTTGTTTTTTCATGTGGGAACAAAATAAGTGAAAAGGAGCCAGTAATCAGAGTACTGCAGCTTTTAAAATATAATCATTTACAGGGAAATGTACAGGAATGAACAACGAATATCAAGTAACTTATAGGTGTAACAATGGTGCAGTTTAACACTGTTCACCACAGCAAGAAGGTTCTGGGTGTGAACCTAACCTTTGGCCAACTGGTTGAGTTAACTCTCAGGTTATGTTAGTTCAGATTAATCTCCTATTTGGCGAGTCTACATTGCCTGTAGGTGTTAGTGTGAATTATTGTGTTGACTGACAGTCTGTCCAGGTTTAGCTCTGCTGTCACACAATGTGAGCTGGGATAGACTCCAGCTCCCTGTGACCCTGCAAAGGATCAGTGGGTCCAGATAATAGATCAGTAGATTGGATGTAAAAACACAGTGAAAGTGTTAAACTTCCCTCTTCTAGGATTTATCTAAGGGCACAAATGTAGCATTCAGTAGTGCAGCATAATATTATAATGTAATTGCTTTTTTATATATTTATTTTGTTTTATTAAGATAACTGCAACCTATTTCCAGGAAAAACACTAAAATAATATACCCAAAATAAATAAGTAATAACTCCTCAACCATTAGGCCGAGATGTATAATCCTGGTCTCTTTTGACAGTTCAGAAGCTAAGAAATATGGATCAACTGTAAACGAACCTATTCAATTAAAGAGTAAATGGAGATGCAATTAAGGAAAATATGATATTTTCATCCTCGCCTGGTAAAAAGCTATATTTTTTATGCAATAAACCATCAAAACCATCATCCAACTGATTATAATGCAACTGAATTTATTCTAATACACCTAGAATACACCTGTAACTGTAAATTTGATGAAAAGAAACTAATATGCAACAGTTATTACACAATTTTTCAAAAATATACCAGGTGAATGTCCATGTTTTGGGTATATTTAGTTCATTCGTTCTATTGGGAGTTTTCTTCAAAACACTATCCCCCACAACCATGTTCCAAATAACATAAAGCTCCCAAAACATTGAAATATTGATTAAAAACAGTGAATATTGATCAACATTCCTGTGACCAAAAGTTTTTTATTGAGCAGACAAATCGATTGGTATTCTGCATATCTGTGTAGCTCCTATGGGCCAGTAGAGGCCAATAAAGACCGCCTCCCCCAAAGCAGCTCTTCTTCTCTCCTTCAATCTGACGGGAGAAACAAAACCTAAAGAGCTCATTGATCACCAAGATGGTGAGGAAGGTCTCTATTGACACAGATAGACACAGTTTTTGGACTGAATACAGCTAAAACAACAAAGTTAAGTCAGCAGTTGTAACTGTAAATGTATATTGGTGTGTTGTTATTATTAGTCGCCTAATAACTATGTCAGTTGAATGATTTGAGTTACACAACTGAACAGAGCTGAAGCTAAGCTTTCTTTAGAGTGATCGGACTGCGGTGTGGGATGAGAGGAGAGATATGTGGAAGGCAACTTGTGCAGCCATGTACAGTGATTACAGAGTGATTTATGTTGTGATATAAGTTTGTGTAGATGCTTGGTGTGTGTGTGTTTGGTGTGGTCGGTTTGAGATGCTACTTGAGCCTCCTAGCACACGAAGGTGTCTGGCATGCATAGGGTGACAAGATAATCTGATCGTCCATGATTCTCATTTGCATTTTGAGGCGAAAATCGATCGTCCAGGCTTACGTAAATTCAGAGAGTTTCTAGCCTTCTGCAAAACAGGATGCAAAAGAGTCTGAAGACTTCAGCAACACATCTCTTAATTCGAGTATTTCTTGCCTTTATGGGCTACACTATTTAAATTGGACAAAATTTGAGAGACAGTAATTCATTTTCTTGTTTTATGTCTTTGTTCTAAATCAAACAGCAAAGAGACCAAAGGCCCAACTGAGAGCTGACAGGAGAACTATTCCAGCAGGGGGCAGTGTGACCCTGAGCTGCTCTGTGAACCCGTCATCTGGTTGGAAATACTTCTGGTACAGAGGAGAGAAAACCTCTGAACCCCTGAACACACAAGATGCTGTCTTCATCTCAGATGGACAAATCAGTGTCTCACAGGGAGGACTCTACTGGTGCAGAGGAGGAAGAGGAGACCCAGTTTACTACACAGAGGACAGTGATGCAATCGGTATTGACAAAACTGACAATTTAGATTTACTGTATAAAATACAAAATGCAGAAAAACAATGTACATGCATGATTAATAATTACGAAAAAGGTGAAAAACATTTAAGCTTTTGTTATTTTATTATTTGTGGCTTCTTGATCAGTCACAAACAGGGCTGTTGTGACTCTGCAACCAAACTGGTCTGAGATATACTCAGGAGAGACGATCACTCTGAGATGTGAGATCAAGGACGGAGGAGACACTGAGTGGGAGTACGAGTGGGAAACATCCATCTCATACAAACCTCTAAAACAAAGTGAATACATGGAAATCAGAGCCACCGTTAATAATCGTGGGAACTACAGGTGTAAGGGTAAAATGGCTCTGTATTCCTCAACAGAGTGGAGTGATCCCTTCACACTGACACTGTCGGGTACGTTTTACTACAGTTTATTCGTTGTGAAAATATCATGATTTTAAAGTTCCACCCAACTCAGTAAAAAAAAAGTTGCGGAAAAACTAAGAGGGGCGATCATTCAGTAGCACTCGAAATTTACTACCTAAATATTTATTTAGTCACAGATTAAATTGAACAATAAAAGAGTTACAGTGATTAAATTCAGTAAAGTATTTTCTGTGGCCATGTTACAGTGAGTTTATCACCAACCATGGGTGAAATTCATTATGTATTCTTTTTCATGAAAGTATTTTAATTGGGTTAATTCACAGGAACAGTAATGACATTTTTTCATCTTTGTTGTAAATTTCACAGCTCAGAGACCAAAGGCCAAACTGAGAGCTGTCAGGAGAACTATTCCAGCAGGGGGCAGTGTGACCCTGAGCTGCTCTGTGAACCCGTCATCTGGTTGGAAATACTTCTGGTACAGAGGAGAGAAAACCTCTGAACCCCTGAACACACAAGATGCTGTCTTCATCTCAGATGGACCAATCAGTGTCTCACAGGGAGGACTCTACTGGTGCAGAGGAGGAAGAGGAGACCAAGTTTACTACACAGAGGACAGTGATCCAGTCAGCATCAACAAAATTAGTGAGTTTGATATTTGTTTTTTTATGGAAGTGCATTGCATTCACCTAGGAAAAAAATGTAGACACCTTATCGCGTAATTACCAGAAAATATCTCATAATTATGAGAAACATTAAGAACATCAGTCATCGCTGAACTACACTACAGGAGAAGTGGACAATGATTGCACTATTGAATTTAATCTTCTTTTATTTCTTTCTCTATATGAGGCACTGGGAAATACTGATGTTATTTAATGTGGATGGCATTAATATTTGTATATCAGCATTGACTGTGGTCAAGAGAGCTACGCTTTGTTTTGTGATGCGTGTATTTGGTATTTACTAGGCATTATGGTAACATCACGTTACAGCAGATTTTAGAAATAAAAGTGAGCTTCTGGTGAACATATTGTAATATTATATTATATTGTAATATTCAATGAATATTAAAATACGTGAATGAAAGATTAAATGAAATATGTAAATAAAAATGATTAAGACTACAGGAGTATCTAAATAAAATATTAATATTTTAACTGAATTATCTCTAAATTCACATTAATGTTTAAAGAAAACCTGTTTCCACTGAATCATTTCACTTCAGAGTGATTGCAGACCACCACAGTGTCCCTCAGTCAATAGCAGAGCTATCTGATGTAGGATTTCAAAATTAAAGCTTATATTTCACTTCATTTCACTTCAGAGAGAGTGATGACTATAGAGTCTTATGTTGAATTTCAAAATGTACACACACATAAACAATATATACACTACTGTTCAAAATTTTGTGGTCACTTAGAAATGTCCTTATTTTTGAAAGAAAAGCACTGTTTTCTTCAATGAAGATAAGTTAATCAGAAATACAGTCTAGACATTGTTAATGTGGTAAATGACTGTTCAAGATGGGAACGGCTGATTTTTAATGGAATATCTTCAGAGGCCCGTTTCTAGCAACCATCACTCCTGTTTTCTAATGGTACATTGTGTTAGCTAATCGTGTTAAAAAGCTAATTGAAGATGACAAAACCCTTGTGCAATTATGTTAGCCAGCTGAAAGCTGATGTGCTGATTAGAGAAGCTATAAAACTGGCCTTCCTTTGTTGATCTGGAGCATCAGCATTTGTGGGTTCAGTTATATCTCAAAATGGCCAGAAACAAAGAACTTTCTTCTGAAACTGAAACAGTCTATTCTTGTTCTGAGAAATGAAGGCTATTCCATGTGAGAAACTGTCAAAGAACTGAAGCTGTCGTAAAATATTGTACAAAGAAAAATACATATCTCAGACCAGCTAATAAAAAGAAAAGATCAGGGTGTAATCTTTCCTACGTCAGATAGCTCTTGACTGAGGGACACTCACGTCACTGTGAAGTGAAATAAGTAGTGCTGGGCAACGCATAAAATTTGTAATCGCGATTAATCATATGATTTTCTTGCGATTAATCTAATTGTTATGCACAAAATTGAATAATGAATTCTAAAGTAGTTTATTGCTCACTTTGATTTAAATGTACTGCTATATACACAAAATGTAATAACATGTGGTTTGCAAACACTTTAAACAAAGAAGGTGCTTTTTACCAGCAGTATTCCCTTTACACAGTAGCAATAAATGATTTCTTATAAATGTCAACTTCTCAAATTTTAAACCAAAGCTATTTGCCACTGCCAGGGCGTTACCTTTTATCTAGCCTGTTAAAACAAGTTACCATCAGAGTCCAGTTTTCATGGGATTTTTTCTGAGCAGGTATCAGCAGAAACAGTCTATGTTCAGTAGCAAGTTTCCCTGTTACAGTGCGGTGAAGTGGTCCAGCACAAGCTGTACTAGGTGTGTTCCCGTGAAACTGTCGCGGTCGTGCTCGCCTCACGCACACGCCCGCCTGCTGCCGAAGTTGAATTGTCTTGAACTTTTTGTTCGTGACGCGCAGCACCAATCACTGGAAGAGAGACTGATCCTCGCTGTTTATGAATTTCCAGAATCTAAATAGTTATCAGGACATCAACAGGAGGGAATTCACATGGCAGAGAGTCCCCGCAAAACTAAATGCAGGCCTATCAGGTAAAGTTAGCTTATGTATAATTTTAATTTAAGTTAAAAAGGCTACGGCTGTGTAGCGCACAGAAGCCGTTGCCATGGTTACAATCCATAGAGCGCCTGCCGTTCACTCGCGGAGTGCTGTCTCCCTGTCTGTTCACCTGAGTGAACCTGCCGAACCTCTCCGCTGCTTGTTTGTGAGGGTTATTTGCAGGCTGATCAACATCCTACCTCTCCTGTGACCCATGGTTTGACTGTAGGCCTACGTGTATTCAGAGCCAGTGAGCAACGGACTTCAAAATAATAATTGTCGGCGTTAATTAATTAATTAATTAATTAATGCATGCCCAGCCCTAGAAATAAGTCAGTGGAAACAGGAGGGTTTATTTAAACACCAATCTGAATTCAGAGAAAATTCAGTGAAAATGTAATAGACATTTTTCCAAAATTTGTGTAGTCTTAATCATTTATTTATTTCATTATTTCATTTAATCTTTCATTTCTGCCACATATTGAATATTACATTATGTTCACCAGAAGCTCACTTTTATTTTTAAATCTGATGTGACACGATGTTACTGCAATGTTTACATACTAATATTCATGCGATCCACATTAAGTGATATCAATATTTCACAGAGTCTCATACAGAAAAGGAAAAAAAGCAGGTTAAATCCACGAGCTCAATCATTGTCTTTCACTGCAGGTCAGCGATGACTGATAGCCGAACTAGCCTTCCTTAACATCCTGATAATTAGGAGATCCTGATCTCATCATTATAACATCTTATCTCGTAATTTTGAAATAATATTTTTTTATTTCTTTGCTGAATGCAATGCGCTTCCATAATCTTTTAACATAATGTAAAAAAATGTTGTATCCATAGTTATTAATTAATAAATCAATTATGTTTTGATCTAGATTTACCATTTGTATCCTTTCCTCTTTTATTTTTGTATCCTAACTGGGTATTTTTTGTGTAAACAGTGTCCAACAGGGCCGTTGTGACTCTCCAACCCAACTGGCTTCAGATCTTCAGTGGTGAGACGTTCACTGTCAGATGTGAGATCCAGGGAGGAGGAGACACTAAATGGACGTATGAATGGACACCAGCCAAATTAAACAGACCTCCAACAGACAATGAATACAGGATCAGCAAAGCTACTGTGTCCCACAGTGGAGACTACAGCTGTAAGGGTAGAAGAGACTCATATTCCTCAACAGAGTGGAGTGATGTCATCAAATTGACAGTATCATGTAAGTTGGACCGTCTGTCATCTGTAATGAAAATGTAAAATCTAAATAACGCAACAGAAAACTCTTATTTCTCCAACAATTATGTCGCTCTCTTCAGGTCACACAGTAACAAATGATGTTTGTTTTTTCATGTGGGAACAAAATAAGTGAAAAGGAGCCAGTAATCAGAGTACTGCAGCTTTTAAAATATAATCATTCACAGGGAAATGTACAGGAATGAACAACAAATATCAAGTAACTTATAGGTGTAACGATGGTGCAGTTTAACACTGTTCACCACAGCAAGAAGGTTCTGGGTGTGAACCTAACCTTTGGCCAACTGGTTGAGTTAACTCACAGGTTATGTTAGTTCAGATTAATCTCCTATTGGCGAGTCTACATTGCCTGTAGGTGTTAGTGTGAATGATTGTCTGTGTTGACTGACAGTCTGTCCAGGTTTAGCTCTGCTGTCACACAATGTGAGCTGGGATAGACTCCAGCTCCCTGTGACCCTGCAAAGGATCAGTGGGTCCAGATAATAGATCAGTAGATCGGATGTATGATACAGTTGTCTTCCAGAAAAAAACACAGTGAAAGTGTTAAACTTCACTCTTCAACACTTAAATATAGGATTTATCTAAGGGCACAAATGTAGCATTCAGTGGTGCAGCATAATATTATAATGTAATTGCTTTTTTATGTATTTATTTTGTTTTATTAAGATAACTGCCACCTATTTCCAGGAAAAAATAAATCAGTAATAACTCCTCAACCATTAGGCCGAGATGTATAATTCTAGTCTCTTTTAACAGGTTAGAAGCTAAGAAATATGGATCAACTGTAAACGAACCTTTTCTATTAAAGAGTGAATAGAGATGCAATAAAGGAAAATATGATATTTTCATCCTCGCCTGATAAAAAGCTATATTTTTGATGCAAAAAACCATCATCCAACTGATTATAATGCAACTGAATTTATTCTAATACACCTAGAATACACCTGTAACTGTAAATTTGATGAAAAGAAACTAATATGCAACAGTTATTACACAATTTTTCAAAAAATACCAGGTGAATGTCCATGTTTTGGGCATATTTACTGTTTATATGTTCATTCGTTCTATTGGGAGTTTTCTTCAAAACACTATCCCCCCCACAACCATGTTCCAAATACATAAAGCTCCCAAAACATTGAAATATTGATTAAAAACAGTGAATATTGATCAACATTCCTGCGACCAAAAGTACTCCCGTTCTTTACAGGCGCACACGTTGAACATCCTACAGGGCTAAATGGGCTCTTTCTCTTCGTATTGAGCAGACAAATCGATTGGTATTCTGCATATCTGTGTAGCTCCTATGGGCCAGTAGAGGCCAATAAAGACCGCCTCCCCCAAAGCAGCTCTTCTTCTCTCCTTCAATCTGACGAGAGAAACAAAACCTAAAGCTCATTGATCACCAAGATGGTGAGGAAGGTCTCTATTGACACAGAAAAACTGCTGTTTTTGGACTGAATACAGCTAAAACAACAAAGTTAAGTCAGCAGTTGTAACTGTAAATGTATATTGGTGTGTTTGTTGTTATTATTAGTCGCCTAATAACTATGTCAGTTTTGTCAGTTGAATGATTTGAGTTACACAACTGAACAGAGCTGAAGCTAAGCTTTCTTTAGAGTGGTCGGACTGCGGTGTGGGATGAGAGGAGAGATATGTGGAAGGCAACTTGTGCAGCCATGTACAGTGATTACAGAGTGATTTATGTTGTGATGTAAGTTTGTGTAGATGCTTGGTGTTTGATGTGTGTTTGGTGTGGTCGGTTTGAGATGCTAGTTGAGCCTCCTAGTACACAGAGGTGTCTGGTATGCATAGGGTGACAAGATAATTTGATCGTCCATGATTTCTCATTTGCATTTTGAGGCGAAAATCGATCGTCTGGGCAGTTTCTAGCCTTCTGCAAAACAGGATGCAAAAGAGTCTGAAGACTTCAGCAACACATCTCTTAATTCAACAAGTCTCTTAATTTGAGTATTTCTTGCCTTGCTACACTATTTAAATTGGACAAAATCTGAGAGACAGTGATTCATGTCCTTTTTTATGTCTTTGTTCTAAATCAAACAGCACAGAGACCAAAGGCCCAACTGAGAGCTTACAGGAAAACTATTCCAGCAGGGGGCAGTGTGACCCTGAGCTGCTCTGTGAACCCGTCATCTGGTTGGAAATACTTCTGGTACAGAGGAGAGAAAACCTCTGAACCCCTGAACACACAAGATGCTGTCTTCATCTCAGATGGACCAATCAGTGTCTCACAGGGAGGACTCTACTGGTGCAGAGGAGGAAGAGGAGACCCAGTTTACTACACAGAGGACAGTGATCCAGTCGGTAAAGAACAAAAAGGCTATTTTCAATATGATTGAAAAACAAATGCAGAAATAATACATTGTGTGTTTAGGTGTAATGATTAAGACTGAAGAATGATTAACACTAAAACATTGTGTTTAATGTTAAACCTTTTCTAATTTTTATGTTTGGGGCCTTTTGATCATGGACAGTCACAAACAGGCCTGTTGTGACTCTGCAACCCAGCTGGCCTGAGATATACAGAGGAGAGAAGATCACTCTGAGATGTGAGATCAAGGACGGAGGAGACACTGAGTGGGAGTATAAGTGGTTAACACCCCACTCAGACACAGTGACAAAACACATACGGAGTTATCAGCGCTACTGTTTACAGTGGTGGGAACTACTGGTGTATGGGTGAACACAAAAAAACCCAATTATATTCAACAGAGTGGAGTGATCCCTTCATGCTGAGAGTGTCGGGTAAGTTGGACTGCACTGATTCATTGTGAAGATGTTGTGATTTGAACTATCACCCAACTCAGCGACAAACTGTGTGTTGTTGTTTTGTGTGTGTGTGTAGCATTCGAGATGTAGTAAAATTTGATGTATTCACACAATGTTGGGCAGTTACACGTTACTCGGGGCGGAGCTAGACTCTCAGCACAGTGGGGCCCACCTGCTACCTGCTACATGATGTTGGACTCGCTCTGAAAGTTCACTGAGCCCGTCTGCGACGCGGCTTCAGAGTGTGGCCATTCTAGTCGATGCTTGTGCTCACACCAGAAGCCTTGCAGTGCGTCCCAGAAGCGTCTCTGCGCTCTGCTCTGTGGAGAATAGGCAGCCAGTCTATTTTTTAAGAGAAGCCACGTCAAGCAGCACAGAGCAGATGAACCGGGCAGGAAGTCGGAAACAGAAACGACATAAAGAATCCAGTTGATTTTCAAAATAAAACAACCTGTGCAGACTCAAACACAGACAAAAAAGAAACCATTTAACTAGCCTTCTTAACCATTGTAGGAGCACACACTAGTAAAAGAAAACAATAATCACCAAATCAACTAAATCTAAACATGTCAGTAAAATCAGGTAGGCAAAATGATCTTATTCTGAAATGCTCCCAGTGGGATGTGCAGTCTTACAGACTATGGAACAAAACTGTTTCACAGAGAGCTGTGAAGAAGGTAGTAGAATCACAAAAAGGACATATTAAAAATAAGTCATTAACGTGGGGCAGGCTACACGCTCTGCTGCTGAGACGGAGTATGGGAAAGATTGAGTGCCGATACACATGGCAACACGTGAACAACATGTGAATGAGGAGTGCTGGTCACAGTGCTGACAAATTAGTGCTGGTAACCCTGGAGTGCAGGCTGGGTGGTCCCAGACCACATAGAGCACTCTGTAAAATATTACAACTAGGGACTTTCTTGATTTTATGTAAAGGGGATGTTTGTAACTAGAGTTGGGAAATATTACGATATTTGATTGTGAACAATTAAAATGTCTCCATGCAGGGGCGCCATATAGTGGGGAAATGTTAGGACAATTCCAAGGGCCCCTGACTGACAGGGGCCCCAAAAATAGGTAAAAACTAATATCAAATTATATTTATATAAACCATCATCATTTAGTATTTTAAATATAATAATACAATTAATGATCTCTTTGTTTTTGGCAACAGAAGTTAAATATCCCCATTGCCCCAAGTAAAAAAGAAATATACTTAAGTAGCACTTTTTTTGGATGCACTTATCATATTTTAATTGTACTATACTAAGTGTTTATTAAATGTGCTATTTTCGAACAACTTAAAGTATGTTAAGTGTCATTTTAGAAATACTTAAAGTCAACTTTAAGATAATTTCAATATATTTTAATATACTTAGTTGTGTTAAAATGGACCTATTTTAAGTGCCTTTAGTGTAATTTAAATATACTTTTTGAAATTTAACTTAAAATACCCTTTTGTGCTATAATTGAAGAACAGTTTAAATATATTTTAAATGTGTTCCCTGAACATTTTTATTAGCATTTTAGCATATTAGTAATTTATTACTAGTAAACTCCAAGAGCCACTATTAATATCTTGGGAAGCTAATTATGAAACAATTAAGTATGAGAATAATATTAATGCATTACAAATATCTTGCAAAATGCCCCTTTAGCATAATAAAAAAAATCAGTAGAAAAAAAAAGTATTTTACAACACACACACATACAGACAACAAAAAAACTTAAATTTTGTTTACATTACAAAAATAAATTCCTGTACATTAAAAGGTACAGCAGCATGTATCACATCTTGACCAAAATACCTTCAAATAAAATATAAATCAGTAAAATGAGACCAGTTTTTCTGTGACACTATACAAATCCCATCATTAATGTTACCCATGGGGGTCCCTCATACAGTTCGGATTCTGGGCCCGGCTCAGATGACCTCACAGCAAGCCATCCTACTTCTGACACCATATGCAGCCAAAGGTGAGAGCAGTCAGCCTACCCAGATTCAAACACAGCTCTACAGGGTATCAAACATGCAACTTTGACAGCAACGCCAAAGAGCCAGACTCGTTTAGTATGGCAGTCCAAGCGCTTACTCAGCTGTAGTGAAGGTACTCCGTCACAAGCATACAGTACAAATAGTGGAACCAAACTGAAACTGAAAAATGGCACAATCCTTATCCTTGGAGTGGAGGGTCGGTTATTATCTTTGAGTAGGACTCGTTGCTTTTTCTGCAACTGCAGACACTATAGGATTTGGAAACTGCTTTATCACACAGCATCTGTGGAAGGGAAAAGGAAATATTTTGTCTATATGTGACGGAGCGGCACATATAGTGTGGCACACACACACACACACACACTCCCCGCTCCCTTCCAGCCTCAATTAAGCCGGTCATAAACCTCGCTATTATGCATTTTTCTTCTACTGTTTAAGTAGCGCGATCAAGGGTGCACACTTGGTAGTTCTACTCTTCTTTAAGCATATATTTAAACAAACATCAAACACTATTGTTGAGATGCATCGCTGCTCTGTTTCCCATCCAGTTTGGCAAAACGGGAGCGTAACATTTCCGTCTTTTAAATAGCATGTTCTCGCGCGCTTGCATGGTCATGTGAACTGCAAAATTATGGTTTTTGGTTGTAGTAATAATTTGATGTAGATAACTGTTCCAGGGGAAGGAAAATGTTGGTGGAAATGGATATAATTATTGTTGAAAATATGTCGAAGTGTAATAGATATAAATCCTTTTCTGAAGGTAGTAAAATCTATTTATTATACTGCGTAAATAATTGTTAAGCCTAGTGGGAGGGCTACTGTCTTTAAAAGTCGCAGCTTTGGGCCTGTGAGGGCAGTCTTGGCCTGGTTACAGAGGAGGTAACTAGTGATTTGTATTTTGTGTTTTTGTGTAACTTTATTATTGAGTAAGTTATTAATTTTTTTTCAACTAGTTATTTTTTTTGTTTTGTTTTCTTTATGCAAGTTTTCACTTTGGAGCCCGGCATAATAAAAATCACGCCACTATTTTTCGACTACGCCTGTGTTTTTCCTCTTTTGAGGAGTTTGAAGAGAACCCCGCTACACTATATCAAAGCAATATTACCTGTAACTAATTAACAACCACTGTCAGATTTTTTATTTTGTTTGAAGTTGCTGAAACACAATATGACATCATGTCTAACTGTTCTGATGCTAACTGTTTAGGTTCAGGTGCAGTGTTTCCCACAGAATGACTTTAGCAGGTGATACAAATACTGCTTTTAAACGCTATAATTTTCTTTGTGGGGTAAATGATTTGAAATATTTCATGAACGTTTAGAGTAGTTTAGACCTGTTGATATTTTATTAGCTACAGTTAGTAGAAGCAGCATTCCTTGAGATTTAGCTATAAATATGTGGTGATAACCACAGTTGATCAATGAGCACAGCAAAGAGTCTTAAAAGGTCCTATACAGGTGGATGCATAATTTGGCAGAACAGATGATGTAGGCTAATTTACCTTCCGAGATTTGCATCCACCTCTTTTCTCAGCATAAAAGGACGTTACCACACGCGAGATGCGTCTAATTCTCGGCAGGCACACCTGGCGCTGCAAAACGTCACCATGTCACATCACCATGACATAACTTTACCTTGTGGGAGCAAGGCGGTGGCAGGCGCAGTTCTGGCGCACCCGGTTGTTTGTCTCTGGCTGCACAAAGTTGCAACCACTTTTGCCTGATCATTGTTCTAAGCTCACAGTAATCTACCGGAGGTAGATTGTGTCTGACGGCGCTGTTTTTTTGCAGTCCCCTGCATCTCACATTAAACTAGCCTATCAAATCGGCGAAAGTCAGCCGCAGTCATCTCGAACGCACCTATTGACTACCAGTTATGAATAGCGTGCTATCTTCGACAGCTGTAGGCCCATTCTAAAGTTAACATAGCTATCCTGATTGGCTAGGCTCCTTACATGCTCGCTAATAACTTTTTTAAAGTGTGCAGTGGTGTTCATGATACCAACCATTCAATTCACAGATGGGTAGTTTGCATGCAGGAGAGAGAGAGGGAGCGACCCAGTGAGGGGAGCGAATATGTGCTGTGCAGCACTGCAATTAAAATGGGTCGCCAAATTTACTTGGGCTGTGTTATGTCTGAAAACGTTCAGTATTGTGTCCTGTTGGACTCTGTTATGTTGTAAGTCTGTGACAGGTTACTGTGATGTTTTACTGTTACTGTTTTAAGGCTTACAGCAGTGATTTACGGCAAAAGATGAAAATGTAAGGTTGGCGGCAGTGGAGTAAAACGCAGCACGAACGAAGCTACATGGTGTGGTTATTGAGTCCTACACAAACACAACAGGCTGCTGTTAATCTACCTGGGCGGCTGCCCAGGTAAAGCCTATGTGTGGGAAACACTGAGGTGAAATGGTTTTTTTCACAAGGGACCCCTCCCAGTTAATGCTCAGTTCTTCCATTACAACATAATCAAAAACATTACATAAACACTACTGTGCATTCAGCCAAGGAGCTGCATATGATAAAATGTTATTAAACAGGTACAACAAATAACACAAACATTCATTTGCTTAACAACTGTTCTGTCTACATGTTATTTCGCATTAACACAGCAGTCAATTTGTGAAGTACAAAAGTAGCCAATTACTTAATGTATAACAATATTTTAAATAAAATTATTTTTTCACAAGAATATTTGTTTATTTAGTCTGACCCCATTGACATGTAGTGAGAGCAAAAACAGTGATGTGTGCAGGAGCCAGACATACCTATGAGCACATCAAGCTTGTGAGGGTCCAGCTGGTCCTTTGAGATATTTGTGGCCTCTGAGCCATCTGAGTGAGGCAACGATCCCAGGAAGCTCTAAAGCAAAGAAATGCAGTTGCAAATGAGATATAATAAATATTCATTTAGGCCAGTACTTCCACCTAGTTTAGTTCTTCATTTGCGTATCATTATAAACACTGTAATTCTATTATTATAGCAAATCTTCATTATTATTCTTTATTTAATTTTTTTTTATTTGAGCTAAGGCAGAAAGTTCCAAATCTGGGTTTAGTATTAAGTTGGTTAAAGTTGGCAAAGGTTAAACTTTTAAAGGTTGAATACAGGATCTATGACCATACAATTGGACATAAAGTTGAGCAGTATTTTACATAAAATCACATGCTATTATATCGTGTGGTACATAAAAACATTATTTCAAGCGCATCTTAAAACAATTCTCACATACACGTGTACACTTTAACATTGCTGTTATAACTGAGTTATTGGTCACTGTAATAATTCCCCCTCCAGGTTGCAGTGAAGTGAAATCTCTAAAAAACAGTGTACCTTTAGAAGATATCCACTTTTGAATAGTCTAGCACAGATGCTTAGCTGATGATTCATAGTAGCTTCAGCTAAACTTTAGAATGAATTTATACAAAATGACTGTGGTGATGTCTTTACAGACTATATGGGCAGGAATAATGATTACAGTGACCAATAACTTACTGTAAACATGGACATGTGAGTATTAAGGTAGATTATAAAAATGTGAACCTTTAGCACACAGACAGCAACATATTAGTTGCATTTATTACTCTGATAAAGACCTCACTGGTCATTTTAACAGTGCTCATACACACTCATGCACATTATTAAAATCTCATGCATCAAATTCCAGCAACAGGTTACTGAGATAGTGTTTTTTTTTTTTTGTTCCATACTGAGATAGTTGATTGTTCCAGAAATTTTAGTAACATTAAAAACTGCCGTACAGCAAAAAGCAATACATCACTGTAACGTTAATTGCGTTACTTTTGTAACGTGTTACTCCCAACACTGTTTATAAGACAGACGAAAGTTGCTGTCTCGATTATGAAGCTATTAAAATGCTAACTAACGTTAGCTAATAAATATATTAATCCACGTGCTAGCATTAGCTAATGCACACCAGAGTTATCCACCAAGGAAAATATTTTGAGTGAGCTCAACTTTAGTTAACTTACACAATTGTGTTGTCTTGCTAACAATAATAAACTTAACTTACTAAGAAAGACAATTTTATCTGCGTCTGTCGTCTCCTGCTTGTAACTTGCCAGTCACACCTCTTCTCTTCTGACTTCTTTTCTTATTATGTCTGAGGTGTCCACCTTCGCCAAGTCCGACTCGGTAAAGTAAAACAAAGGAAACCTGAGAAACAAAATGATTTCTGGCCAAAAATAGCTGCCCTCTCAACAACAGTTCACACGTTAACTTTCGTGAAGCGGATATATTTTTAATAAATAGACTAAAATATTGTAAAAAATATACTTTTATTTAAGCATATTTATTAACAGTTTAAGTATATATTTATTACCAATTTATAAGGATACTTTTGAGAACTATGTTAAAGCTCAGGAGAATATATCTTTAATATACTTGTAGTAAGCATGTTAGAAGTATGAATGTACTATAAGCATACTATGTGAAGTATATTTTCTGTGCCTTTAAGAGCACTTCTTTTTGACCTGGGTGACCAAAAATTAAACATCCATATTGACCGACCACCCCCCTGTATCTGCATGAAATGGTTCGGTCCTGCCTCAGCGCACTGTGATTAGTGTTTAGATGTGCCAGAAACACAGTGATCACAATGTTGCCTAATAAACCAAAATCTGGTTTTCAAAAAAGGAAAGAGAGGAAAGACAAAAGAAAGGATGTCAATCTGTAACCCAGTTTTTCACTAAGAAAGGTTGGCAGCCTTTAGTCTGTGAGTTATATTAACCTGTTGGCTTGATGTCCACAGTGAAATAATCTAGCTAGCTGCAGACTAGTGTTAGCCTACATTTCATCAACATTTAATCAGTGTGCAGGGAAACGTTTAGCAAAAGATTCATATTGAATCATTGTCCCTGCCCCTTTTAGCAGACTAACAACAGATGAGTCAGCAGCAGCCCAGTCTCCCCATAACTGTAGCCTCCCTGTCCCAGTGAAGAAGGTGAGCAGCACTGTGTGAATGACAGGCCAGTTAGCATCATGCCAGGGAGTCTGTGGGGATTTCTCTGTCTCTCTTGCTCTTTTTATCATAATAAAAAGAAAATGAAATATTTCTTAATGACAGAAATTCAGACACAAATTATTTTCTCACATAATGATCATTATGAGATAAAATAAAAACAACCTCCTGTCTGTACTGGATGCTGGACAGTTGGAAACATTGAGTAGCTCACCTGTAATTTACAGACAATATTAAAATATAGTTTGATACATTCATTTAGATTTAATTATGGCTGTTAAATGACCGTTCAAAGATTGCCATAAGGACATTTTTATGGTGGCTTTTAATCTTGCATCAAATAGTGAACTGCATACTGTTTGCAGACTTGCATGTACAAATCACCAGCAGTAAATATTGTGCCAGCACTAGTGTTGAACTACAAGAAACAAGACAGTTGCAAGCCTTTAACTCGAGTTATGTAAAGCTTTTGACGGGACAGTTAGGTCCTAGAGATGTGGTGACAACAGCTACGCAGAGGGGGCCAATTACATCTTTTGTCATGGGCCCAAAGTTTCTGGTGGCGCCGCTGTTTCCACGATCTGCCTTTTCAGAGAGATCGTGCTCAGTTTCTGTGGCTCATACACGCAGTTCAACATCGCAAGTCAGCTGCCTGCGTCCTCCGCTGTCTACAAAGGAAACACTGTAACTGTTGGGCCTCGTAAACATCAAAGTTCCCCGTGTGCCCCGCTGCTCTGCCTTAACTCTCTGGGATTTACGGAGTTTGCTGATGAACAGAAAGTTACTTGTTGCTATAGTTACCGGTGACCGTGGCTAACTAGCTGCTGTTATATAATTAGCTCAGTTAGCTTAGTGGTCATAGCTGACTCAGCCCGGACTGGCAGCACCAGGGGAGAGTTTTGTGTTTAACGTTACACCTGTTAGTGAAGCACTGCAAGGTTTCAGGCAGGATAGAGCGGCATGAACGGGACTGAACACAGAGACCAACAGGGAATATATTACCGAGGTGATTTACATCATTTACTTTTTGCTAAACCGCCAACTGTGTCTGTAGCTAGTTAGTTTGGTTAGCCGTGCTGCCAGCTGTCCTTTATTAGCTGAGTCAGCCCCGGGGTGCAAAGAGTCAAACCTGGAAAGAAAACCACCTCGGTCCTGTAACGTTATTCCCTGCTGTCAAAATTGGCCTCTGTCGGTTTGTGTTGGGTCCCGGTCCGGCTGCAGTCATGACAGGGAGGTTAACGCACTTTAAGCGCTGTTGGCGCCAATCAAGATCTGCAACAAGTCCCTCCCTGTCTTTGTGTTTTTAAATGTGCAGAAGAAAACAGCTCATTCTTTCATGGGAAAATTAAATTAAAAAATTACATATTTCAAAATAAATCAGTCCTTTTAAATCAGGCTATATTGTATATGATTAGTAAATTTGTTATTTTTCTCTTTTAAATAAATAACTTGCAAAACAGTCTTGAAAACCAACAAGAAAATGAATCGTGATAAGATCGTGAAACGTGATCCTGCCTGAAATAAATTGTTGCCATATCGCCCACCCCTAGTTGTACACTTTTTAAATTTTTTCACTCTTCAACACTGAAACACAGGTTTTGTCAAAGGTCACAAATGTAGCATTCAGTAGCTCTGTAGCCAATTATTATGCAATGACATTTTATATAGAAATTTTATTTTATGAATGAGTTTCTACATTTGCACAAAACCTGAGAAAGAGCCTGAAAACTTGAGCAACACATGCTGCATCTTAAATCAAAGAATCAAACACAACAGCATGCTTCATTAAGTTATATTCGTTCATTATTCATCCTCCCTGCAGGTCCCTGTTAAGCCATTCCACGCTAACCGCTTCACCTCCACTCCCCTCCTGCTCACTCTGTCCCTCGGCCCTGTCACGGTGACTCTCTCCCTCTGCTTTGCTGTCCAGCTGACGTTGAAGCTACTGAAGCCCCGGTAGCAAACTTATCCGTTATTTTGGCACGTTTGGTGGCATCAGTCTCAAGATTTTTTTTATTTCTTTGGCCCGCAACTTCCCCCTTTACTGACACAAGAAACAGAGGGCAGAGGGGGAGGGAGTAGGTGCTAGTCACAGATGTGGGCCAGCCCAGTGTCATTAGGCCTGTAGACAAATGAACCAATGTGCTGCTGTCTGTGCTTTATGGGCCGGTCGTTGGCAACAGTTATACAGTTATATGAATAAATATCTTATATTAGCGCCAGATTACCAGTCCACCCCTGGAGGTCACCCTCTACAGCAAAACTGCCAGCAAGTCAGACCTGCACACACGCACAACAGCAGACCATCACTTTCGCTCAGTCACAGACCCACATTCACAATGCTGAACCAGAACCAAAGACACTACCATAAAATACAGGCGGCATTATCATTAGTTATTCCTAATTCTCATCATTTCAAGTTTTAAGTTTGAACTTACTCTATTTTTAGCAAAGATCTCCTTTCCTCTTGCTCATGTTGACTGTGAATGAAATGTAATCAAAATTCAATAAAGTAGTAGTTTCTAGTGGTAATGAAATGCCAAAGTATGATGTTTGTTTTGACTGCTGTGTCAAAATATTTCATCTTGCAAATTTGGTGAATTGTTCTCCTGGATAGTTTCAGTTGAGATAAACACAGGAAAAGAGAGAGAGGTTTAAAACTGGACTAAAACTGAATGTATTTCTTGCCTGTGGGGCTGCACAGGCAGTAATTTCCTTGTTTCATGTCTTTGTTCTAAATCAAACAGCACAGAGACCAAAGGCCCAACTGAGCGCTGTCAGGAGAGACTTTCCAGCAGGGGGCAGTGTGACCCTGAGCTGCTCTGTGAACCTGTCATCTGGTTGGAAATACTTCTGGTACAGAGGAGAGAAAACCTCTGAACCCCTGAACACACAAGATGCTGTCTTCATCTCAGATGGACAAATCAGTGTCTCACAGGGAGGACTCTACTGGTGCAGAGGAGGAAGAGGAGACCCAGTTTACTACACAGAGGACAGTGATCCAGTCAGCATCAACAAAATTAGTGAGTTTGACATTTGTTTTTTTATGGAAGTGCATTGCATTCACCTAGGAAAAAAAATGTAGACACCTTATCACGTAATTACCAGAAAGTTAAGAAATCAGTCATCGCTGAACTACACTACAGGAGAAGTGGACAATGATTGCACTACTGAATTTAATCTTCTTTTATTTATTTCTTTATATAAGTCACTGGGAAATATTGATGTTATTTAATGTGGATGGCATTAATATTTGTATGTCAACATTGACTATGGTCAAGAGAGATACGCTTTGTTTTGCGATGCGTGTATCAGATGCAGTAGGCCCATGGGCGCAGCGGGCCTCACATTGGACAGTGAGGCGGCCATCATGGAGGTGACGGACGGCGGAGATCGAGATCGGTAGCGGACGTCGGTATAAAACGCTTTGAGACTCACAGTGAACAGTGAGGAGGTCCGGATGGGACGCGGTTAGGACGGACGGACGGACACCTTAGGCGACGGTCACGGAGGTTTGTGTGCGGCTTCACATTGGATAGTGAAGAAGGGGCACTTTGATGCAGATACTCGGACAGTGGAGGAAATTCTTGTGGACCTAGAACGAGTAAAACGAGTTAACGGCAGTTAGCACACACACATAAAAAGATGTATGCATTAAGAGCTGCAGTTATTAAAGTATAAACAGCAAGAATAAAAAGAGAACACAAAATATTGACATTTGGTTAAAGTAAACGAGGACTTGAAATAAGAGACATTTGGGTCGAGGGGTTTACACAAGAAAAGTAAAGTGTTTATGCTTTATTTCTGATTTCTCGTTTTCATATTTAAATGAAATGTTTTTCTTTTGTTTTGCTTTTTCTTGGTTAAAAGCGATGTAAAATGGATGAAAATGATCAAGGTATCGAGGTAACATGTGGTGTCGGCTGACTCACAAAATGATAAAGAAGAAGCCTCCGTTAAAAAAAAAAAGATCTATAAAACCTACAGCAAAAGCATTGCTTTCTAAACTAAATGACTTGGAGACACTAAGAAAATCCAAATTAAGTAAAGCTGCCAATCTAAAAAAAAGTGTTCAAGGTTTAATGTGAGTCTGGTTATGAAGCTGAAATAAAAGGCAGCTTCAGCAAATATCAAGCTTTGATTAATGACGCAAAAGTTGCACATAATAATCTGCTTGAGTTGTTACCCGTAGAGGAAAAAGAGAAGCATGAGACCTGGTTCAAAGCAAAGCTTTTAAGTGTGCATGAATTTTGCCAGTGTGTGGAAAATCATTTTAAGAGTACAAATAATGGTACTGCAGAAGAGGTTCACCTTGAGGATGAAATAAAGCCAACGGACAGTGTATCAAATGTTGGAACATCATCATGCATTAACAGCCGCACCAGTGAAAGATCAAGTCGATCAAGCAAGGCTGCATTTGAAGTTGCAGAAGCCAAGAAAGCTGCACTTCTGGCACGCGCAGCAGCGCTAAAAAAGAAACATGAAATGGAGAAGGAGGTGGAGTCATTTCGCAAAAGAATGGAACAAGTGGAAATGGATGCTGAGATTGAAGCCTCGGATGCAGAGTTGGCAGTACTGCAAGCATTTTCAGATCAGGATAAAATGGGATCTTATTTTGAGAAACAAAGATCGAAAGAAATACCTGACATTTCTGAAGCAAGGTTTGAGAAGTCTACAAGATTGAGGAAAAATAAAGGCTTACCTGTTGCAGTTGCAAGACCCGCTGAAAATGTTGTACATGCAGTTGATGACAATTCTACACGACAAATTCTGCAAAAGCAAAATGAAATATCCGAGCTGCTCATTCAACAACACAGAGCAAGCCAACTGCCACCAAGACAAATGCCTGTTTTTGAGGGTGACCCACTGAAGTTCAAAACGTTCATGCAAGCTTTTAAGCACTGTGTGGAAGAGAAAGCTGCATCTAAAGGAGATTGCATGTATTTTTTGGAAAGGTACACCAGAGGGCGCCCACACGACCTTGTACAAAGCTGTTTACATATGAGTGCGGAGAGAGGATTTGAAACCGCTAAAGCCCTCCTACAGGAACACTTTGGTAATGAAACCAAGATCACAGCAGCTTATATGGAAAAGGTTCTCAACTGGCCTGTGGTGAAGGCTGAAAATGTTTCGTTACTACAGGACTATGCATTATTTTTACGTGGCTGCAATAATGCAATGTCAGATTTAAGGGATATGAGAGAATTGGACATGTCTGCTAACCTCAAAATTGTTGTTTCGAAACTTCCTTTTAAATTGAGGGAAAAATTTAGAAATTCTGCATGTGATATTCAAGAGAGACACAACCGCAGACCAAACTTTAATGACGTTGTACACTTTGTGGAATATCAAGTCAAAATCTTGTCTGATCCTATTTTTGGTGATATTCAAACTACTGAAAGAGTACATGTTAAAAGGGATGTGTATACAGCAAAGTCTAAGTTGAAGCGAGACAACTTTGCTACAAACGTCTACGCTGTTCGCAAAGTACAACACAAGGACACACAGGAAGGTAAGCATAGGGACAGCAACATCAGCATCAATTGTTTATTCTGTTTACAAAATCACAGTCTGGATGAATGTCAACGATTTGACAATAACAAACATCGTGAAAAGATCAACTTCTTAAAGGAAAATGGAGTGTGCTTTGGTTGTCTCAACATTGGGCATTTGAGCAAAAATTGTGATAAGCGTAAAATCTGTGCAAAGTGTAAACAGAGCCATCCAACAGCTTTACACATTCACGTCAAACAATTGGACAAATCAATGAACCCCAGTGAAACTAAACCAGCTGTAAACCATACGCTTGTGTCAGCTCAGACATTTGGGAGCCAGACCGGGGCCGGTTGCAATGGAATGCTCTCCATCCTGCCAGTTCAGGTAAAAGCACAAAAAGGCAACAAAGTGATCAGACCTATGCTTTTCTGGACAATGGCTCAACATCCACATTCTGCTCTGAAGCTCTTATGCGTAGGCTTAATCTCACTGGGACAAAGTCAAAAATATGTTTGTTAACGATGAGCCCAAAGACATCAGTGTCAACATACATTGTGAATGGACTTGAAATAGCAATGGTGAATGAATGACAATGGTGGTCATAGTGTTGCTGTTAACCGACTATCTGTGGAATCACTTCAGCTGCTATTGGAGAAGCAGTACCAAAGTGACTTTAATGAAAAAATCGCCGACGACAGAGAAGAAATGTCAAGACAGGAGGCAAGTAATAATAAATAATAAAATAATGGACCAATCTGTAAACTTAAAAGACGGACATTACAGTTTAAAATTGCCATTCAAAGCTCAGAAAGTGACACTGCCAAACAATCGTTGTATTGCTCAACAGCGCCTCACTGGATTAAGAAGGAAAATGGAAAGAAATGAGAAGTTCCACCAAGAATACGCAAGCTTTCTTGAGAATGTCATCAGCAGTGGCTATGCAGAAATAGTACCACGGGATGAATTGCGTTGTGGAGAAGATAACCTGTTCTATATTCCTCATCATGGAGTGTATCACCCACGCAAAGGCAATTTGCGAGTTGTCTTCAACTGCGGAGCCAAGTTTAAAGGAACTTCTCTGAACGAACAGCTTCTGCAGGGTCCGACCCTCACAAGTTCCTTAATAGGAGTGCTTCTACGTTTCAGACAAGAACCAGTTGCCTTTATGTACGATGTAAAGTCTATGTTCTATCAAGTCAAAGTGGCTGAGGAAGACAAAGACTTTCTAAGGTTCCTGTGGTGGCCTAATGGAGATCTGTTCAAGCAAGTTGAAGAGTACAGAATGACATGTACATCTCTTTGGAGCAGTGTCATCGCCTAGTTGTGCATGTTATGCTTTAAGGAAGACTGCAGACGACAATCGGAACAGTTTTTCGGACGAAGTGATTGACACTGTACCTAGAAATTTCTATGTGGACGACTGTCTGAAAAGCTCACCATCTGTGCAGAAAGCGGTACAGATTGTACATGACCTGGCTGACCTTTGCCAGAAAGGAGGATTTCATCTTACACAATGGATCAGTAACAGTTGCAAAGTCCTTCAAACAATTCCTGAGAAGGAACACTCTAAAAATGTGAGTGAACTCAATTTGGAAATAGACCAACTCCCAGTGGAAAGGGCACTAGGGCTGCATTGGTGTATGGAAAATGACAACTTTAACTTTCACTTGAACTGCAAAGAACGGATGCAAACACGACGAGGGATTCTATCAGTCGTTAGTTCAGTGTATAATCCCTTAGGGTACCTTGCGCCAGTTCTTCTTCCAGCCAAGCACATTTTACAAGAATTGTGCAGAAGGAACTATGGCTGGGATGAAGAAATTCCACAAGCCCTAAAACAACAATGGATAAATTGGTTGACTGACCTAAAAGGGATCTCAGAGTTCAGAGTGAGTAGATGCTTGAAACCACACGACTTTGGAACACCAGTCCATGCTCAATTGCACCACTTTGCTGATGCCAGCGAGAGGGGATATGGCATGGTAACATACCTGAGGTTACAGAACAAACCTGGTCAGGTACATGTTTCCTTTCTTCTTGGAAAGGCCAGAGTAGCACCACTTAAACCCATAACCATCCCTCGTTTGGAACTCACTGCTGCTGTTTTAGCTGTTCGGGTGGACAAGATGGTAAAATCAGAGTTACAGCTTTCTTTACCAAGATCCTGTTTCTGGACTGATAGTAGCACAGTTTTGAAGTACATCAGCAATGAAAACAAAAGATTCCGAACATTTGTGGCCAACAGAATAAACATCATTAGGGAAGCTTCAGACCCAGCACAGTGGCGATATGTTCACACAAAACAAAATCCTGCAGATGACGCATCTAGAGGACTGACAGTCCACAAGCTTCTGAACAGCAAAACATGGTTATCAGGTCCAGAATTCCTGTGGAAAGCAAGAGAAACGTGGATACATTATGAAGTAGAATCCACAGTAGAAGAGGATGATCCAGAGGTCAAACTGGAGATCTCTACCAACACAATAACTATTCAAGAGGATAATGCAACCAATCAACTCATCATATATTTCTCTGACTGGAAAAGGTTGAAGGTTGCAGTTGCATGGTTACTCAAGGTTAAGAAGACTCTATTGGAGTTGAGTCAAAGAAGAAAGCAACTTGTGATGGTTGAAATGGCTGATCTTTGTTATGTGGACAAGAAAATGTTGGAAGCCAGAAAGTCATCAGGACGAGACAGTATATCAACTGAGGATCTATTAGCGGCAGAAAATGCTATCCTTCAGTTCTGTCAAAGGGAAAGATTTGACAAAGAGATTTGTGCACTAAGGACAGGAAAACCTGTAACAAAGTGTAGCCCTATCTACAAGCTGAATCCTGTTCTAGAGGATGGACTGTTAAGAGTAGGTGGAAGATTGTCCAGGACTACAATGCCCGAAGAGAGCAAACACCCAGTCATCCTGTGTAAAGATCAGTACATCTCCATGTTAATTCTTAAAAATGTTCATGAACAGACAAGGCATGGTGGGAGAAATTGCATCCTCTCCAAATTGAGAGAAAAGTTCTGGGTCACTCATGCCAATGCTGCAGCAAGAAAAATCTTGTCAAGTTGTACTTTTTGCAAACGTCACAAAGGAAAATTGTGTGATCAAAAAATGGCTGATCTTCCCAAAGAAAGGATTACTCCAGACTTACCTCCATTTACTAATGTGGGAGTGGACTATTTTGGGCCTATTGAGGTAAAGCAAGGGCGTTCCTATGTGAAACGTTATGGAGTTATCTTTACATGTATGGCCAGCAGGGCAGTTCATTTAGAAGTGGCGCACTCATTAGACACGGACTCTTGCATCAGTGCTATTCGTCGATTCATATGCCGAAGAGGACCCGTAGCACACTTTCGCTCAGACAATGGCACAAATTTCACAGGAGCAGAGAAGGAGCTAAAAAGAGCAATTGCAGAGTTAAACAACAAATCAATTGAGAAAGCTTTAATTCATGACAACATCAAATGGACGTTCAACCCACCTACAGCTTCACATCATGGTGGTGCTTGGGAAAGCATGATCAGACTGGTCAGAAAGGTCTTGGTATCTGTTTTACATCTACAGACTTTATCTGATGAAACCTTAGTCACAGTCTTATGCGAAGCCGAAGCAATCTTGAATGACCGACCAATTACAAGAGTTTCTGAGGATCCTAATGATTTAGAACCCCTGACACCTAATCATCTTCTTACTTTGAAAAGGAAACCAATTTTGCCTCCAGGCCTGTTTGATCAAAGAGACCAGTACGTAAGACGAAGATGGAAACAGGCTCAGTATCTTTCAGATTTATTCTGGAAAAGGTGGACAAAAGAGTATCTCGTTACTCTACAGGAGAGACAAAAGTGGAACAAAACAAAACGTAATCTTACAGTAGGAGATATCGTTTTGGTTGCGGATGCTACTGCACCAAGAAATTCTTGGATGATTGGAAGAATTATTAAATCTTTTCCGGACAAATCGGGCATAGTTAGATCTGTGCAAATCAAAACCAAAACAAACATAATTGAGAGACCAGTGACAAAATTAGGCCTATTGGTAGAACAGTCAATGTAAAAGTGAACAAACACACCAAATAGGGGTTTATTTGTTCATTTATTTGTTTGTTGTTTTTATTGTAAGATGTTTTTGTTGCATTTATGTCTCCATACATGTGTATGTTTATAATTGTTATGTCTTGTATTGCCATGAACAATTAGGGGCCGGTTGTGTTGGAGCCATTTTGTGTATAGCCATGGGTTGGCGCTGTGTGCAGCCACAAGTCTACTTAAGACATTGGGTAATTAGTGCAGGTGTGGCGCACTGCGAGGTGCAGGGTTTTTGACCGTGAGGCACGGCGTGTAATTATGGAGACTATTGAGTTAAGTTATTATTGAATAAATGTTTTATTTTTTGTTATGTTAATAAATGGATTGGCATATCCGACGTTAAGTTCAGACTTTTGAAAGTTTATTATTTTATTTTATTTAATTATTTTAAGCCAAAAGGCAACAGCACGCCCGAAACACGCGTGCAAAACAACTTAAATGTGCGCCAACAATGCCGTTACAGCAGATTTTACAAATAAAAGTGAACTTCTGGTGAACATATTGTAATATTCAACGGGTAGAAATGAAAGATTAAATGAAATATCTAAATAAATAATAAATGATTAACACTACAGGAGTATCTAAAAAATGTTTTATATTTTAACTGAATTTTCTCTAAATTCACTTTATATTATTAAAAGAAAACCTGTTTCCACTGAATCATTTCACTTCATTGCAGACCGCCACAGTGTCCCTCAGTCAATAGCAGAGCTATCTGATGTAGGATTTCAAAATTAAAGCTTATATTTCACTTCATTTCACTTCAGAGAGAAAGTGATGACTATAGAGGCTTATGTTGAATTTAAAAATTTACACACACTTATAAACAATATATATGTCACTTGGATATGTTCTTGTTTTCAAAGGAAAGGCACATTGTGTTTTGATCAGCTGATCAGAAACACAGTGTAGACATTGTTAATGTTGTAAATGACTCTAGTTGCTATAAACGGATGATTTGTAATGGAATATCTACAGAGGCCCATTATCAGCAAACATCAGCCCAAATGGCACGTTGTTTTTACTAATGCAAGTTTATCATTTTATAAGGCTAATTGATCATTAGAAAGACATTTTGCAGCCATGGTAGCACAGCTCAAAAACTGTTGTGTTGATTAAAGAAGCAATAAAACTGGCCTTCTTTAGACGAGTTGAGTGTCTGAAGCATCAGCAATTGTTCCATTACAGGCTCAAAATGACCAGAAACAAAGAACTTTATTCTGAAACTCGTCAGTCTATTATTGTTCTGAGAAATGAAGGCTATTCCATGTGAGTATTTGTCATAGATCTGAAGCTCTCGTACACTATTGTGCAAAGAAAAATACATATCTCAGACCAGCCAATAAAAAGAAAAGATTAGGGCGTAATCTTTCCTACATCAGATAGCTCTGGTATTGACTGAGGGACACTCACACGTCACTGTAAAGTGAAATAAGTCAGTGGAAACAGGAGGATTTCTTTAAACATCAATCTGAATTCAGAGAAAATTCAGTGAAAATGTCATTCACACATTTTTCAAAAATTTGTGTAGTCTTAATCATTTATTTATTTCATTATTTCATCTTTCATTTCTGCCACACACATTTAATATTACATTATGTTCACCAGAAGCTCACTTTTATTTTGAAATCTGCTGTAACACGATGTTACCGCAATGTTGACATACTGATATTAATGCCATCCACATTAAATAACATCAATATTTCCCAGAGTCTCATACAGAAAAGGGGAAAAGCAGGTTAAATTCATGAGCTCAATCATTGTCTTTCACTGTAGGTCAGCGATGACTGATAGTCTAACTAGCCTTCCTTAACTTTATGATAATTAGGAGTTCCTGATCTCATCATTATAACATCTGTTTTCGTAATTACGAGATAAGGTGTCTTTTTTCTGAATGCAATGCGCTTCCATAATTTTTTAACATAATGTAAACAAAATTTGTATCCATAGTTATTAATTAATAAATCAAGTACGTCTTGATGTAGATTCACCATTTGTATCTTTTCCTCTTTTATTTTTGTATCCTAACTGGGTATTTTTTGTGTAAACAGTGTCCAACAGGGCTGTTGTGACTCTCCAACCCAACTGGACTCAGATCTTCAGTGGTGAGACGTTCACTGTCAGATGTGAGATCCAGGGAGGAGGAGACACTAAATGGACGTATGAATGGACACCAGCCAAATTAAACAGACCTACAACATACAATGAATACAGGATCATCAGAGCTACTGTGTCCCACAGTGGAGACTACAGCTGTAAGGGTAGAAGAGACTCATATTCCTCAACAGAGTGGAGTAATGTCATCAAATTGACAGTATCATGTAAGTTGGACCGTCTGTCATCTGTAATGAAAATGTAAAATCTAAATAACGCAACAGAAAACTCTTATTTCTCCAACAATTATGTCGCTCTCTTCAAGTCACATAGTAACAAAAACACTATCATAAAATACAGGCGGCATCATTACTTCTTCCTAATTCTTACCATTTCAAGTTTTAACTTAATCTATTTTAGCAAAGATCTCTTTACCTCTTGCTCATGTTGACTGTGAATGAAATGTAATCAAAATTCAATAAAGTAGTAGTTTCTAGTGGTAATGAAATTCCAAAGTATGATGTTTGTTTTGATTGCTGTGTCAAAATATTTCACGTTGCAAATTTGGTGAATTGTTCTCCTGGATAGTTTCAGTAGAGATAAACACAGGAAAAGAGAGAGAGGTTTAAAACGGGACTAAAACTGAATGTATTTCTTGCCTGTGGGGCTGCACAGACAGTAATTTCCTTGTTTTATGTCTTTGTTCTAAATCAAACAGCAAAGAGACCAAAGGCCGAACTGAGCGCTGACAGGAGAGACTTTCCAGCAGGGGGCAGTGTGACCCTGAGCTGCTCTGTGAACCCGTCATCTGGTTGGAAATACTTCTGGTACAGAGGAGAGAAAACCTCTGAACCCCTGAACACACAAGATGCTGTCTTCATCTCAGATGGACAAATCAGTGTCTCACAGGGAGGACTCTACTGGTGCAGAGGAGGAAGAGGAGACCCAGTTTACTACACAGAGGACAGTGATCCAGTCAGCATCAACAAAATTAGTGAGTTTGACATTTGATTTGTTTTTTAAACATAATTTAAAAACTGTTTGGAATCCATAATTATTAATTGATAAATAGATTTTGCTGTAGATTTACCATTTTGTCATTTTTGTATCCTCACTATGAATTCTTGATCATGAACAGTCACAAACAGGGCTGTTGTGACTCTGCAACCAAACTGGTCTGAAATATACTCAGGAGAGACGATCACTCTGAGATGTGAGATCAAGGACGGAGGAGACACTGAGTGGGAGTACGAGTGGGAAACATCCAGCTCATACAAACCTTTAAAAGACAGTGAATACAGGATTAGATCTGCTTACTCATCCCACAGTGGAGACTACAGGTGTAAGGGCAGAATGAAAAGTGCACAGCAGTCTTCAACAGACTGGAGTGATCCTGTCAAATTAACAGTATCAGACAGTGAGTCACATCACATTTCTCTCAAAGTGAATATTATACAGTTCATTTAAAGGTTGTTAAATGTTTTTATTTGTAAAAATCCCTCTCCAACAGAGCCCCAGCCTGTCCTCACTGTGTCTCCATCCTGGCTGAGTCCTGGAGCCTCAGTAACTCTGAGCTGCAGAGTTAAAGATCCATCTGCAGGATGGAGGTTCTTCTGGTTTAAGGCTGTTCCCAAACTATCAGGCAACTACTACGACCAAGAGCTGCTACCTGGCAGCAGCAACGGGACTGAACAGGATTCCTACATCGTTCATGGACAGACACACACAGCAGGATATAAGTGCAGAGCTGGAAGAGGAGATCCAGTGTATTACACTTATTACAGTGAACCAATGTTTGTCTGGTCTGCAGGTCAGTTTGTTTCTGTCTGTGCTTCTCTCAAGATGTTTTGTCTTCACCTCGGTTCATCCACTTTCTGTCTGTGACCAACACACAGTATCTTTAAAACTAACACTTATACTGACAAATAATTGGCTGTGTACATTCATGCTCCCCCAACAGAAGAAATGTATTGATTGTGGTGACCTTGTGATCTTTCCTCTCTCACCAGCATCAAGACAAACTTTCTGCTTTCCACCTTACTGGGTGATTTTACGTACTGGACTGGGAGGATTTCCTTGTTTCCTTCTGACTTTATTCTGTTTTCTTTTTTAATTAATCTGATAGCATAAAAACACCAAAGAGAGACATTTTGCTGAAACTTTATTTCTTTATTGCAATGAGTACTTTTACTTTGGATACTGAAGCTCATCTTACTTCTTATACTTTACTGACACAACAGGCAGGACGTGCAGTTAGAAGACACCTGGTTAGCGGTCAGGTAGGTGTGAGACAGACAGAGGAGTGAAAATCAGTTAATGACAAACCAAAGAAATCAGCAGGTTAATGGACAAGTTGAACAAACAGAGACGACTTTAACAAATAAGAGGAAAACACTGACTGTGTATAGAGAGACAATGCAGCATGTTTCAGTTCGAAATACTCACCTCTGTATCTTTGAAAGATGGCAGGTGAAAGTAGGTAGTTTCCCACTTTACAGACAACAGCAGCTGTAGTCACTTGGTTGTTTATCATTTAAATTAAACTCAGATTGTAGCAAGTTTTCAAGATAGAAACCAGTTTCATCAAAACACTGCACCTTGTTTTAATGTTTGCACTAATACTCAGCAATAAAGGAATATTTGTGTTGTAGCATTTTAAATCTTAAGATCTCTGTTTGCTTTGACCCCTTATTACATGTTGTTTTTCAGATTTTCATTCATCAGCGTCTCTCACAGTGAGTCCTGACAGAGTGCAACACTTCACCTCTGACTCTGTCTCACTGAGCTGTGAGGGAAACTCTACTGAGTGGAGAGTGAGGAGGTTTACTGAGGACGACTACCGGGTCATACTCATCATGTCGCTCCTACTGGGGCACAATGACTGGATCCACATGCAGCATAAACAGTAACCAGCAGAGTGATGCAGTGTACTGGTGTGAGTCTGGATCAGGAGAGTTCAGCAACGCAGTCAACATCACTAAACAGAGTATGGTTTCATTATGTTTTCTGTCTTGTATAAATTATTTTAAACATCATATTATGTGTTTCAACATACTGAATATTAGATGTTGTGTACATTTACACTGAGGAGGATGATGTACTGAAAATCTGACAAGAGTTTGGCCCATTACTGCTTCATGGTATCTGAGTAATTGTAGGTGACTAACATTAACCAAAACCTTTTATCTATTTACTGTAGATTTAATATATTCTATAATAATCCAAACTGAATTTTTATCATTAGTAAATATCATCAACTTTTAACACAAAAATGTTAAAATAAGAAAATCTCCCCTCTTTCAAAGTATTTTGTTATATTTTGATGTCTTGAATCATTCACTCAAAAAGCTCAAGATTTATGTCACTGAATTGTTGTTCCTAAAGATTATTACACCACAAATATTATGAAATCAGGTAGAAAATCTGAAGTGCACTGCAGAAAATTTGGTAAAGCCAAATAATTTAGATTACAAAGGGATAGCTGCAAACCAGAAACCTTCAAACGTCTTTTGTATTTATTAAAACTGCAAAACCAAATGATAAATAACAACAAATAAAAAATAATATTTAGTGACAATTTTAAGATTTTGGAAGTTGGTCGTTAGCCATTTTTTGGTGTATCGAAAGCCTCACTTTCTCAATTTTTACTGTTAAAACACAATTACATTCTGGAGTTTTATTAAAGTATTTTGTACAAGAAAAGTACTATATAATTTAACAGGTATTATTTATTATATCAGTGTCCAGGCCTGAAAGCTCTTCAGTTCCTGTACCGTTGATTGTTGGGCTGGTTTGTGGAATCGTATTTATTCTTCTTCTGCTCCTTTTGTATCGCTACAGACCGTCCAAAGGTGAGACCTTTTCTTCTTTTATTAGATATTATGTGATTTAATTATTCAAACTCACGTGTTCTGATCTCATGACACAGAATAGCAGAATAACAGCTTACAAAACAAAACCATGTAACAACAAATGTCTTTTTCACAGATTCCTGCTCCATCAGGTTAGTACAACACTCCCTTCTCTAATTTTGAAGACAACAGCAACATTTCTTTTTATATGTATTGTGTTTGATTCATGTTGTAGGTCAATCCAGTCTGAGAGCACTAATCGAGGCCCTGACACAGTTTATGTGGTCGACCAGAATGAGGCTCAACGTGATGAATACTCCACCCTTCTCCATGGTCAGCATTTAAACTTTTGATTATTTTATATTATATTATTATATTTTATTTACATACACACGTAGGCTACACATATATACATCTCAAGAGCCATTTGACGCTAATCAGAATATGTTTAATAATTGTCAAGCAATTAAATTGATTAATCTACTCTGGGCTTTATTTTCACTGCTCTGTAGGTGATGTTTGTCTCTATGAAACAATCAAAGGCTCCAAAGAAAATGAAAATGGTACAGTACACACCTTAACATACTGTATGTGCATATGCAGTATGAATTATATAATAATAATATATTGTGCTATATATAATATTTTATTTTGAACATATAGGGTTCTGCGCAGTATCTTATCTGTTCCTAGGACTGCACTCTTCTGGACAGAGACCTCTGATGTTCTACCTGGAATCTGCTGTAGCCACTCTCCCAGTTTGGGGGTCACAGCCCCCAGTGCTCCGATTACCACTGGCACCACTGTTGCTCTTACTTTCCACATCTTTTCTAGCTCCTCTTTCAGCCCTTGGTATTTCTCAAGCTTCTCGTGTTCCTTCTTCTTGACGTTGTCACTTGGGATTACCACATCTATCACTGCAGCCTTCTTCTGCTGTTTGTCGATCAACACGATGTCTGGTTGGTTAGCCGTCACCAGTTTGTCAGTCTGGATCTTGAAGTCCCGCAGGATCTTAGCTCAGTCATTCTCAACTACATTAGGAGGCGTCTTCCATTTTGACCATTTGACCATCTTCCTGATGTACTCCTGGATCTTTGTTGTTTCATCCTGGTCAGTGGTCTTGACACTCACGAGCCCTCGGCCTCCCTCGCTCCACTTAGTGTACAGTCTCAGGGTGCTGGATTTGGGGTGAAACCCTCCATGCATTGTGAGGAGCTTTCTCGTCTTGATGTCAGTAGCCTCTATCTCCTCCTTTGTCCAGTTTATTATACCAGCAGGGTATCTGATGACTGGCAGGGCGTATGTGTTGATGGCTCAGATCTTGTTCTTCCCCTTCAGCTGACTTTTCAGGACCTGCCTTACTCTCCTGCTGCCTCCTCATGGTTTCCGTTAGCCTGCGGTACTTGTAGCTGTCCTGAACATCTGCAATGTTGCCTTCTGGTAGTTCAGCCCCCTCGGTTCTGATCATTTTCCCTCTTTTCGATACCATGCGCCCACACTTGTCCAGTCCGAACGACATTCCAATGTCGTTGCTGTAGATCCTGGTGTATCAGTGAGTCTCGCTCATTTCTGGCATACAGCTTGATGTCATCCATGAAACAGGTATCCGTAACCAGTCTTTGTGATGATCTGGCTGGGGGGGTTCAGGCAGAACAGCAGCGGGGATAGTATATCGCCTTGGTATGTGCCGCACTTGATGGTGACTTGTGCAATTGGCTTTGTTTTGGCTTCCAGACTTGTTTTCCACAGCCCCATTGAGTTCTTGATGAAGGCTATTAGTGTCCTGTTGATCTTGTACATTTCAGTATTCATGTATGTGGTATTGAGTCGTAGGCTTTCGTAGTCAATCCAGGTGGTGCACAGATTGGTCTGCCTAGTCTTGCAGTCTCGAGTGACTGCTCTATCGTACCAAAGTCAATGGCATTAACCACTGAGCTGTCCAGGTCATTCATTCATTCATTTCTCTCTCTTTCTTTCTCTCAGATAGATAGAGACCTTTTTCAAAACTATTCAGAAGATGATTAATTAGTATCATGCTGAATCTAATCATGGCTTGATTTTCACTGCTCTGCAGGCGATGCTTGTCTTTATGAAACAATCAAAGGCCCCAAAGACACTGAAAATGGTACAGTATACACCTTTTTATTCTCCTCTCTAACTGTAGTTGAACATTTAAATGTGAGCTTTTGTTTTGCTTGAAGTAAGCACATTTGGTTGCCAGTGCACTTGATAATATTTCTTAAAATGAATCAGGATTAAAACAAGATCCATTTACAATCTTCAAGTTGGGAGACAAATGTGCTAACTATTGAGCCACCAGCTGGGTGCTGGTACTGTGACTCTGTCCATGGAAATGTCAATCAGTGGGTCCACCACTTCAGTCCAGACTGAAATATCTACTCAACCATTGGATTAAATTTTGTATGTTTACAAGATGATGACTTTGGTGATCCCCTGGCTTTGCTCCAAGAGGTTGACCTTGCTGGTTTAGAGTAAAATGTTTTAGCAGCTATAGGATGGATTGCCATGAAAGTTTGTAAAGATATTCATGCTCCCCCGAGGATGCAGCTCAATGACTTTGGTGACTTTTCCTCTAGCACCACCAGCAGGTCAAAGTTTTCAACGTGTCCGATACTTTAGTTTATTGTGAAAAACACCCAAAATATTTATAACGTTTTTAGCAAATGTACTAACATCAGGATTTAGCTCAAAGCACAGCTGTACCTGCAGCTTCACAGGTCTGCTTTCATGGCTGTTTAATAATGGACCTTTGATGGCACATGTGATTAATTATCTCTGCCACATGTTCAATCTTTGATGTAGATTTATTCTGGTTTATGTTATTTCTATCCCCAGGGAAGGGTGTTAGGTCTAATGATTATTCTGAGACTATAGATTTTTTAGTGGTTTAACGGGACGTAAACCATCATTTAATGTTGTTGTCAATGGAATTTAACAGGTTGAAAGTAATTAACTCATATGAACGAAAATAAGATGTTTTTATCTTGAAACTTCAAAGTTTAAAATATGTGTCAAAGCATACTGGAGGTGATGTAACACATATGTCCCTTGTATCTAGCTAAATATAACCCTGAATAAGAAACACTTATTAAGACAAGGCAAGTAATATTTACTTGAATGAAGTCAAACAGCCTTGTACAGTCAGCACTAGATAATCCAATCCATACAAAAAACAAGTGAGATGGGATTAGATTTATTTTCTGTAACTAAAGAATATGTATATTTCAGATGCAGATGAATCCCAGGATGAAGATGTTCTTTGACTGAACTTAAAAACACTGGGAAGAAAGGTGAGTACTCCAGATACATACAATAAATAGAAATACTGTAGTTTAGAGATGTTTGACCTGAAGTGCCAAAAGAAGTACTGATTTATTTTTTCCCTTCACCATCTGGTTATTTTAACAGGGAACAACATGAACCAGAGGAGAGCTCTGTTGACTCTGAGGTGAAGATAGGAACCCCGAGTACAGTCAGTTACAACAGGCATGCTCAGAGTTTGGATTAACATGTGTCAGATCATCAAACAGTTTAACTTTGTCTGTTTCAGGATGTGAATGTTATTGTATGTGTGTGTCATTTGTTTCAATGACATTTTCATCTCACAGACATGGCTGAAACTGAATAGTTTGTCTCATTTTTTTTACTCTCCTGTCGTGCTGTTGCAGATTATTAAATTCCCCCTCCACTTTCTCCAATATTGTTGTGTACGTTACTATACAGTTGTTAAAAAACACAAGGGCATCCCAAATCTTTTTTGGTTGACATTATGAACAGTCAGTTTGTTAGCAGATTATATAAAAGATTTGTGTTGTATGGATTAAATTACTCTCTTTTTTTAGCACAAAGCACAAGACTGCTCAGGTGTATTCCCATTTAGCTTTTTTGAACTGCATTATTATTATTTTTCATTTTTAGTTGTTTTTTATGTTTTTGTTTGAAACTTTGAAATCAAGCAGTTCCAAAAAGCAGCAGCAGGTAACAGTTTGCTAAAGTAAAAGTAAAGATATTTGAGCTTTATTACCCAGATGATAGTGCAGCTGTAAAGTAAGTATCTTCTTCACTGTTGGATGGGAAAGATCCAGGAGGGACGTCAGCAGTTACTTTATTTAATGTTCTGTTATCAAAATAAATATCCTGTTACATGTACACAATTTCCTCTGCCTTTAAAATACATTGAAAGACTTGTTTTTGGTTTGTATTTTGTTATATTTTTAAAGTTCTTTAAATAATTTTATGTATCAATAAACCTTTTTTCCAGCAGTAAACTGGATATAAGCTTTCTTTTGACACTTAAGATTGGAAAAAGCCATGAAGTGGACTTGATGTTGGTTTTAAGAGACTATTTCTTTCTTCATCATGAAGGAAAAGTTCCTTCATGATGAGATACCACAATATTTAGTGTAAAATATGTTATTGTAATTTTACACTAAATAACTGGCTATTAATTGCAGTAAATTCACAGTAGTACACAGTAATTATTTATTATTATTACAATTATTACAGTAATAAAGATACAATTACATTCATATTGTGTGTTCATATTGTTTTTACAGTAACCAGACACAACACTATTGTAAAATTACAAGATGATAGTGTTACTGTATAAACTGACTGTTTCCACGGTAACCCTATCACAAAATGACTGAAAACCACACTATTTTATTGCTAAATTACAGAATGGTTCTGCACACCAATCACAGTAATTACTTGTAATTTACTATTTTTGGTGTAATATTGCCACAGCTCATTTTATAGTTTATCATCTATATTGTAAATTTACATATGAAGACAATGTTGTGCTGAAAACAGAAAAAATATACAATGAAAAATACATAAAATTGTATTACTGATATAGAAACTCTATAAAAACATGAAAACAGGGGTGAATGAAGTTTTATATCATCATATATTTAGCATTTCTAATTGTAACGATTTATATCTTGGTATATTTGCTACAACTATTTTTAGCTCTATAACATCTGTTTCTTGACATGGGTGTCAGAAGTGCAATTAATATACAGTACAATATAACAGCACATTTCAGAGGAAAATAGCCAACTCTTTAGTTATTTTCTTTATCCCACTCACCTGCAGTGACTTGTCAAATGTGTGCAAATTGGCGTGTTCACCTGTAGTGTCTCCATCAGTACATTAGGTTGTAAGGCCATGAGATATTGCCTTAGCTAACTTATTACATTAGCTCATCTCATGAGTCATGCCTTAGCAAGACATAGCCCTATATTGTCTTTTGTCTGTTTAATTAGCGGTAAACTCGAGGCACTGGTAGTTTAGTCTTTTGTTCATCACCACTCACCTCCACACAAGCCAGGAAAAACACTGCTGGGAGAGAAGCTGGAGGGGCTGCTGTCTGTCCATTCAGTGCATTTCATCGAAAACTTTTACTTTCTGTGGGACCGCAGACATCTTTTTAAGGCAGATGGACTTCGCTTTAACAAGTCAGGAGTAAAATTGTTCAGCTCCAACCTGTTTTACTTTCTGCGTCACTCATCTGTTCCCTCTGCCAAGAACAAGAGACAAGAGGAATCTAAACAAGAAGAAGACATAACACAACACGCCAGAAACCTTGAAGGAGAGCCACCTCAGCCCCCGCCGGAAGAGAGCTCTGATCACGGGAGATAACTTAGATAAGAGGAAGAGCCTCCACCTCCCTCACTGAGGGCCCAGTGTGCTGGTAGTCTTCTCCATCCCTGTCTTGATAGGTAACAGAAAAAGCATGGTGAATGTGTTAAGAAACAGGAAGCACTCAACATATCCTGCAAATTTAGTATTAATTCCTCGTCAGCCGCAGCCTGTCGAAAAAAGTGGGCCAGATAATGTTTTTAACTCACTAAAATTAGCAGGAAAAACATTTTTAATCAATGATTTTATAATCACTCACAATCTTAATTTCATGTTTTTAACTGAAACTTGGTTGGACCAAGATAACAGTGCAGCTGTCCTTATCAAGTCTACCCCTCCCAACTTCAGTTTTACGAGTGAAGCTAGAGTGCATAAGAGAGGAGGTGGAGTTGCCATTTTGTTTAATGACCCCCTCCAATGCAAAAAGATGTCTTATGGGAATTTTGCTTCTTTTGAATATGTGGCTCTTCAGCTGAATTCCTCTTCTCGAGCTATTTTTCTAAATATCTACAGGCCCCCTAAATACTGTGCAAACTTTTTTGATGACTTTGGTGAACTGCTGTCTATAATCTGTTTTGACTTTGAATGTGTGGTTATTGTTGGTGATTTTAACATCCATGTTGACAAACCCCAGGAAAGAGGGACTAAAGAACTGTTTTGTGTTCTCGATAATTATGAACGGACCCAACATGTGACGGAGCCCACACACAATAAGGGGCACACTTTGGACTTGGTCATCTCCAAGGGTCTGAACATTTCCAAGGTTGTGGTGACTGATGTTGCTCTCTCTAATCATTCCTGTGTTTTCTTTGAGAGTGCTATCTGCGAATGTTCAAACAGAGGTAATCACAAAATGGCATATCACTGAAAACACTAGTAAAAAATTTATTGAGGCTTTCTCCTCGACACCCGCCCTCTCACGGGTCTCAGTCAATGAGCTTGTAGATAATTTCATTTCTAAAATTACAAATGTTATTGATGCCATTGCACCAGCCAAGGTGAAGGTGGTCTCTGGTAAGAGAAGATCTCCATGGAGAAATGCCACGCTGGTTAGAACTAGCTAAACGCAGGTGGCGGAAAACAAATCTCCAGGTTCATTATGACATCTATAAAGAGAGACTTCGCATTTATAATTTAGAGCTGAGAAATGCAAGGCGGTCCTTCTTCTCTGACATCAACACCAAAAACACTAATAATGCATGTGCCCTGTTTGCTACTGTCGACAGGCTAACCAACCCTCCTGTGTCTGTAGCCTCTGAACTTCTATCCACCAGGGCCTGCAAGGAATTTGCCAAAATTCAAACAATTAGACAAGCAATCAGTGCCTCCATGTCAGTAACAGGGTATGTCTTGTCCCTGTGTCCACTTAAAAACAATTCATATAGCATGAGACAATTTGATTCTATTAACCATAAAAACCTGGAGGACATAATACAACATCTGAAATCCTCCTCATGCTGCCTTGATATTCTACCAACAGCGTTTTTCAAAAATGTGTCTAAATGCATGGCCTCATCTACTACAAATTGTCAACATGTCTCTCCTCTCTGAAAACTGCAGTCATTAATCTAGACAGGTCACTAATGAGCAATTATAGGCCCATATCAAATCTCCCATTTCTAAGTAAAATCATTGAAAAGGCTGTTTTTCAACAGCTTAGTGCTTTCTTGACTCTAAATAACTGTTTTGATGTCCTCCAGTCAGGTTTTCGACCACACCACAGCACCAAGACGGCTCTTGTTAAGATCTTCAATGACATCCATTTAAACACCGACAGTGGCAGAATTTCAGTCTATATTATTGGATCTCAGTGCTGCATTCGACACGGTCGACCACAACATATTACTAGACAGACTTGAAAACTGGGTTGGACTTTCTGGCACAGTACTAAATTGGTTTGAATCCTACTTAAAGGACAGGGACTACTTTGTGTCTATAGGTAATCACACATCTGAGCTAACAAAAATGACATGTGGAGCTCCATTCTGGGGCCTCTTTTGTTTTTTTTTTGTTATTTACATGCTTCCACTGGCTTTGATTATGAAAAACAACAACAAAAATATGTTACCGTAATTATGCAGATGATACACAGATTTACATAACCATTTCACCAGGGGACTATGATCCCATACGGGTGCTGAGTAACTGTATTGAGCAGGTTAACGATTGGATGTGCCAGAATTTTCTTCAGTTGAACAAAGATAAAACTGAAGTTATTGTTTTTGGGGCCAGGGAGGAACGATTGAAAGTCAGCGCTCGACTTCAATCTGTAATGTTAAGAACCACAATTGAAGCCAGAAATCTTGGTGTAGTCATGGACTCAGACCTGAATTTGAGGAGCCACATTAAGACAATTACAAAGTCAGCCTACTCTCACCTGAAGAATATATCACGGATTAAAGGACTTATGTCTCAGCAAGACCTGGAAAAACTTATCCATGCATTTATCTTCTGTTAACTTGACTAACAGTGTCCTTACAGGGCTCCCTAAGAAATCCATCAGACAGCTGCAGCTGATTCAGAACGCTGCTGCTCGAGTCCTCACTAAGACCAAAAAGGTGGATCACATCACTCCAGTTCTGAGGTCTTTACATTGGCTTCCTGTATGTCAAAGAATTGATTTCAAAATCCTGCTGTTAGTTTATAAAGCACTAAATGGTTTAGGGCCAAAATACATTTCTGATCTTCTGCTTCGTTACGAACCATCCAGACCTCTCAGGTCGTCTGGGTCAGGTTTGCTTTCTGTCCCCAGAGTCAAATCTAAACAAGGAGAAGCAGCGTTCAGCTATTATGCTCCGTATATCTGGAACAAACTGCAGGTAACTGCAGGTCTGCTGAAACTGTAAGTTCTTGTAAATTAAGAATGAAGACTTTTCTTTTTACCATAGCTTTTAATTAAATATTTAAGATTTTTCTTTTTACCACTGTCTTTAACTAGTAGATTGATAACTTACACTGCACTGTAACTTTTACTGTCCTGTTTTCCTTTTCTTTGTGTTTAGCTTTTTACCATTACTTTTAATTAAATATTTACTCAGTGAGAAATGAGTAGGTAATTGAGTGAAAAGATAATGAGAGTGAGATTGAACAGAGTGAAGGAAGTTGTCTTAAATCTCGCGCCTGAGTGATTTGCAGGAACCTCTGTCCACCTGTAAATGCGCAGGTGGGTCCAGAGTATAACTGGATCAAAGTGGCCTGCGGACAGACATGTCCTGGTTTCTCTGTAGTGTCCGAGGGTTTTTGGAGTTTCAGTGGACTCAAAGATTGCTATGGACCCGAGTACAGACTAGCTAGAGAGAGTAGATTAAGTGTACTTCTCTGTTTATTCTCTTTTCAGAATAATTGTAACTCAATTATTTGCTCAACCCCTCAGCCTGTTTTTATTTTCCATTTAACTCTTTTAACCCTGATTGTATATTGCACTGTAACTTTGATTATTTTTTATCTTGTTGTTGAAATGTGCTATACAAATAAACTTGCCTTGCCTAATACAAAGTAACTTTGTAAATTGTTGTAGGCTTCAGTAGGCCAATAACCGGATTTATAGGGGGAATTGCTTATTGCTGTTTTACAATCTTTCTAAAGTGTGTTCATGAAACGAATATGATTTATTGTGCGTGAACGCACCACAGATCCAGCTACTGCCCATACAGCCAATGGGGCGACGTGACCAGATTTTTTTTTCACTAGAGCCACTGCCCCCCAAAATGTCTCTGGCAGGATCAATGGAAATAGTCCCAAAAGCAGCATTTTTGAGCCAGCTTCAGGTGTGCTGGAAGCAGCATGGATGTTGACAGGCCTATGTGTCCTGCATCTCTGACACATTAAAATCCTAAAGGAAGCAATAAACTCACTAACGACGCACCCTGTTTTCCTGTGATTATGCTAATGTTACATTTTGAACAACAAATCTGTGTTGAAATGACTCAGTATTTTACTTGTAATACTAAAAATTAGGAGAAACAGAGTAAAAACAGAGTAAAAACAGAGTAAAAACAGAGTGTCAGCTTTTGCCACATTTTCATAAACTCAACCTTCTGTCTTTGCTTGTTGTCTTCACAAGTTTCAGTTGAGTAATATTGACCACCCACTTCCTCATGTCACCATCTTTGTTTAGGACTCATTGAGTATAGCTCTAATAATTACAAAATTATTTACTAGTGATCAGTTAGTTAATAATTGCCAGTCATTTTGAATCAGTTTAATCAATCAGTCAGTCTCATATCAAAGTCGTGAATCCTCCATCTTGGACTTGGATTTAAACAGTACACACACACACACACACACACACACACACACACAGTTCCAGTGATTAAAGTGAAATTTATTAACTAACTAAAGTGAATACAAAGTGAGGTTAAATATATCAAAGACATAAAACAATAATGATTAAACAAACAGAATGCAATCAATGAGTGTCAGAGAGTTCAATGTGAGTCTAGTGGAGGGATAACTAATGAACGCAAGTTATATGATCATAACCAAGTTAAAATGACTAAGGATTAAAGGCTAAAGGATTAAAGATAAAGGACATCACCTCGATCTCAGAGTGCAGGGTTTGTTTTGTCTTGCTGCTTGTGGAGTTTGTCAGACGCCCGGTAATCAGTCGGCCCCGCGCTGCCTGCTGCTTGGTACGCCATACGACTCGGCTCTGCCAGGGATTATTCCAGAGGTCCGCCTGCTTCGGCTGGTGATGATGAAACTCTTGCAGTGATAGACAGTGTGGATATATAACACAACCCTACAGTGATATTGCAGGATATGATTCTCTTATATGCTTACTTATTATAATTGCTCATATGATACTCAATATTGTGTGACATGCTCATCTTAGGTAATAGGCTATATGCGCAACTTACTTCCGCATTCTGCGAAACAGGTCTCACCACATCCGGTTCAGGTCTGCTGTACCGCGCTACGTTGGATATGGCACTGTTTTACTCTAGATGCCTTCAGGAATTACCCAAAATGAGCATATCTGATGTCCATCGCATATGCAGGTTGACATCTAAAACTCCTGCCACCAAAATGGACAAGGAATTTAAGCTATACGCCTCCTCATACATATTTGATTATGAAGGTTTGTATCTGCTAGCGATAGCTCATGTTATGTTAGCATTCCCGAACGGGAAGAATGCAGTATGTCACTATGGTGGCTAAACTAACGATAACATTAACCTACTAATCTGAGACCTACATAATCCCGTTTGAACTTTACTTTCACCAGTATCAAACAAAGACAGACTGACCGGTGCTGTCAGCATAAGGGCAGCTAGTCACAGATCTATGAGGAAAAACGAGAAGCCACACAGCCTGAGAGTAACGTTAGGGATGGGTTGGGTGTTCTGTTCGGGTTCTCAATTTTTTCTGCTTTTACTGAATGATCTGGATATTCTGCCCACTACTGTGATTCATAAATTAATGGATTTGAACACAATCTAGGTCTGCAAGAAAGTCATAACCACAGAGGTATGCAAGTTAAGTATCATATGACATGATACGTACCTGGTATAGAATATGATGTCATCATCCGATGCTAAAAACCTCTCCAAGCCAAACGACTGCTTCAGTGTAACCTCAGCCATTCTCTTTTTCATCTCCTCTATCACCTGCTGCTGGGCCTCTATTTTCTCACATGCTATATCCAAAGCTGATGGTTCTGGTTTTGCATCGTAATCATGGCACTGAAGCAACAGTTCAACATCCATCTCTTCCTCTTCAGTTGATTCATCCTCTGGTCGTTGTGTTCTATCCCAGACACTCGGTCTGACTGCCGGCAGAGAGTAGTCGTTCAAGGCGAACAACACGGGCACAGCCCCCTCTTTCAAGCGTCGTCGTCCACATGAATGACATCCGTGGAGACGAAATGTCTACTACAGACTGTGGTGGTCCTCTTAATTACCAAATTATCATGTCCCTGATTACGTATCCATATTTTTCTTATGGTTTCTTCCTTTGGGAAGTGGTGGAAACTCACGGTGGAGTTGAACTTCCCTGACATCGCGCATTGAGGCACGCAGCAGAAATCACTGTTGGGATTATCCCGCTTCTGGTACTTTACTGGCTTTGACATTTTCTTCTTGTCACCAACATTCAGATGTTAAAATAAAATAAAAATGCCAACAGTAAAAATGGCTAACTAGGTTAGCTAGGCCAAGTCAATAGCTGTCACTCGCCGTCAATACCAAACAGAAGCAAACCGGAAGTCAGGAGACCCGTTTTCCGGTTTGGTCACGTGACGCTCGGCATAAAGCCTATTCAACAGTTAAGACCGTTAGAAGCTTGTGCTGAATGACAGGAAACGGACAATAATACACTCTGACACACTTATATTAATATAGTCACACTCACTCACTCACACGACAGCCCCTAAGACACACTAGAACATTCTATACCAACTGTCTATTACCATATATGGCAAACAGGAGGGACACACAGGGTTGCAGTTTCCAGCATATAATCATTGCTTAGCCGGAAGTAGTCAGACTTTGTGTTAGACAGCCTGACAGCAGAGTCTCCGGATATATATATCTGTATTGGGTTGAATAAATCAACATTGTGTGAACTTGATACCTTGTCTCATCTGATCCTTCTCATCAACGAATTCGGGGAAGTCGTTGCACTTCAACAACAGTTAACCCAGGCTCGGTTCGTTGTTTGATGTCCTCTGTGTTACAGCTGGCGTAACTAACCCACGTGGCTGGCTTCGGACTCGTTGCCGTTGGGAGGAGCGAGGTTAACGTTAATTCGACGGAAATAAAGCTTAAAAGAGACTTTTCAAGGTTGCGTGATTTAAAAGGTGTGATAACTTTAACAATCAAAAAAAAGAAAGAGAATTCAAAGAAGGTTCGTGTGAATATAGCTAAGTACGTTGCTGTGAGACAAAAGGAAAGAAGTCGCAGAGTTTCTCCGGGCCGGACTTCTTAGGTTGGATGTTGCTTGAACACAGGAGCACGCTCCGGTGCTGAGCGTAAAGCTTGATTAATACTCCCGCGTAGGGTCAGGGCCAGGATTACTTGTGTGTCCGTGTGTCCGTCAATCTGCAATTACACCCCCCAAACGCTAGTCGGTGGCAGCGCTACAGCGTCCACTTGACTTTTGCCGGTAGAGCAGGCTAACTTCCGGTTTAACGTGAATGGGGGTAAAATTGTAAACGTGCGGCTGGTGTAGCCTTTTCAAATGTTACCGACCGAATGGATCACATTCTGATAATGAAACGAATCATTTCACTCGGGTTGGGACGGTCAAATATATTGATCCACCGTGTTACAGCCGCCATTTTGGCTGCTAGTAAAAGTTACTTGAAAGCACGGGCACTTCTTGTCGGCTTTGAGGCATTGTAATAATAAAATAAGGGGGATCACAAATCAGCACTGGAAGATGTTAAACAGAGTAAATAGATGCAAGGTCTTGATAGCTTTCCTGTTTTTAGAGTATAGGATTGTCAAAAATGGTAAAAGAAGGTTTATGGTTGGAGAACTTAGATTTGTGAATATGTGATTTTGCCAGCAGTAACATCAAGTTGATGATGAAGAAGTGATTTGCCTTGGTAGAAGGATATGTAAAAAAAACCAAACAATACATTATCATAGGAAAGTAAGAATTCAGAGTCAATATATTGGGAGATAAATGTACAGATGTCTTGCCAAAAAGTGCAGGTGTGGGGACAAGACCAAAATAAATGATGATAAATGAAGTCTTCTTCAGCCATTTGACAAAAAGAGCAGTCAACATTATATCTTCGTAGAAATACCTTGGAGGGATAAAAGCGATGCAGCATTTTAAAAGATACTTCCTTAACCTTATTTAAAATTAGATATTTGGAAGGTTGGCACCAAATTTTTTCCCAGTCCAGATTTGGAGTAAGGTTATTACAATAAGGAACAACATTTGGGACAGAGACTATTTCTTTTTGAAACAGAGTACGTAGAGATCGGTTATTGTTTCTCAAGTTAGAGGAGAAGCAGATCTGGCCAACAGTCGTCGTATAAGGATCCAGTGGCAAAAAAGTTGGTACGGATACTATATGATTTTTAAGAAGCATTAGAGCATCAGAAGGGATTGCATCAAAAACTAAAGCATATTCCTTTGGCGGTATAGGAATACCATATTTGTCTAGAAGTTCGGAGTATGACAATAATTCACCACTAGAACTGAGGAGCTGTATAACCAGATGAATGCCATGGGTAAACCAGTTTTCCAAGAACAATGATTTGTGTCTATACAGAATGTCTCTGTTGTTCCAGATGTAGTATTTGTGCGGGGAAAAGTTGTGTTTATAAACTAAAGACCAGGAAAGGAGCAATTGTTTGTGAAAATTTGATAACTTTAAGGGGATTTTTTCAACATTGTAGCTGCAAAACAGGTAGTTCGGAATAAAACTCCAGATTGAGTTTGGATTTTTTAAAAACCGTTTTATCCAATTTATCTTAAAGGTATTGTTGAGGGTGGAGAAGTCAAGAAAGTTTAGACCACCATTTACATAGGAGTTCATTAATACTGATTTTCTAACATAGTGGGTTCTATTTTTCCACACAAAGTTGTATAGCAGGTTATCGATGACCGCAGAGGTCCGTTTGTTGACATCTAGAGATAAGGCTGCATAAGTAAGACGAGATATGCCCTCAGCTTTGGTAAGCAAAATTCTTCCTTTAAGAGATAAGTCTCTTTGAAGCCATTAATTAAATATTTTCAGTACCTTTTCTACCACTATGTTGAAATTCAAAGAGCATCTGGTGTTTTTGTTAATAACAATTACAAGGTAGGTGACGGACTCTTTCACTGGAATGGTAGAGATAAGATGTAGCGTTGCAGCTTTTGAGTGCGAGAAGCTCACACTTACTGATATTTAAAAAAAGACTAGAGGCTTTAGAGAATGTCTTAATTGTATCGATAGCATCTGAAACCTGGGAGGCATCCTTTAAAAATAAAGTGGTATCATCAGCTAGTTGACTAATTATTATTGCTTTTGCAGCTATTGTGATATCTTGCAAGGGGCTGGTCTTAATAATATCAGAGAGTAATTGAGACATAGATCAAAAACAAGTATGGTGAGACAGGACACCCCTGCCTGACACCGCACTTTAGGTCAAATCTAGGTGAGGTGCCTCCATATAGTTTAATTGAGCAATTTGCATTCTTATACATGGTTTTAATGGCTGCACAAAAGTAAGTGCCAAAGCCAAATTTATCCAAAGCTTGTAACAGAAAGATGTGTTCGACTGTGTCAAAAGCCTTGCAGAAATCTAGAAACAGTATATAGCCATCATCATCATCACTAAGATCAGCGTAATCAACGAGGTCTGATGTTATTAGATATATGTCTATGCCTCATAAACCCGGTTTGGTTTTCAATGCTTTCTGTGTATACGCGATGAAGGAAGGGAACAAGTTGTTCTGCAAAAGCAATGTAAAATTCAGCGGTTAAGCCATCAACACCTGGAGATTTGTTAAGTTTTAGACGGTGAATGGCAGACAAAACTTTTTTTCTCTTTTTGGTCATTCTATATCGTATATTTTGTTTTAGTGAGGTATCCTAAAAAGGTGTTAGCTGCTACCTCATTATACTGAGATGTATACAAATTTCTATAAAAAGTGGAACAGTACTTAGCTATCTTTTGGGGATCATTAGAAATAACACCATTAATACTGAGTTTTTGAATAGATCGTTCTAATTGGAAGAAATAAGCAGTGTTTTGCTCTCCAACCACTTACACCTTGACCTCACAAAGGCTCCCTCTGCTTTTTCTCTGTATATTTCATTCAGGCGATTTTGCTGTAAAATTAAATCCTGATTGTCATTTTCTGATAGATTGTCAGGCATAATCTGAAAAAGAGTTATTTTGGTAAATATCTTTGTTTCTTCCGCTTTTCTAGATTTGGACAAGAAGGACCCATTGTTGTGGTGGCAGCCTGGCTGACGGTGAGTGTCCTGGTTTTTGTCTCCTTTTTATCAGTTTTTCTACTTTTTTCCTTGGTTTTCTGTTCCCTGCCTGCCTCCCTGTGTTTTCTCCCCTGTGTGCTCTCTCTCTCTCTCTCTCTCTCTCTCTCTCTCTCTCTCTCTGCTCCTGAGCCCAGCCAACTACCTGCACCTGCATCTCATCAGCCACCTCGTCAGCCTGCCACACCTGCCAGTAATCACCTCATGACTGCCTGTATTTCAACCCCGGTTCTCCACACCATCCTCGCTTGATCGTCGTTGCTCCACACCCGGTGCCACCCCCCACATTCAGGCTTTCATGTTTCTTGTTTTTAAGCATTTTCCCTGTGCCGTGTCGCTGTCGTCCCTAACCTTGTCTCTCTGTCTGTTTCCCTCCCAGGTACAATCACCCTCGTCCTCCGTTCAGTCGGCTGGGCTCATCCACCGGCCCTCTCCTCCTCAGACTTCCCTCACGGCGTCCTCCCTGTTCCCCCGCCTCTCCTCGCTTCCTCGGCCCCAGTGTTCCCCGGCTCCCTGGCCCCCTGTCTCCTTGGTTGCCTGTGCTTTCCCGACATCCACCTCTTCCTCCACTCCAGTCCCTTTACCCCTTTCTCCCTCAATAAACCTCCTTCCCTCCAAACGTTGCATTTGGGTCCTCTCTGTCCCCACACCTTACAATCCCATAACACCCATATCCTCTTAAGAATTTTGACACCTCAAATTTGAAGAGCTCCCAGTTTCTGGAAAAGCATTTCTCTATTAAGGCCTTGTTCCAGAAACAGTTTTGGATCTTATTTATTACTAGGTCATGTTTTAAAGCATTATCAAGTTTCCAATAGGAGCCTCTTAATGCTTGACTAGCTTTGGAACTAAGAGAGATTTGGAGTGAGCAGCTTGGTGGTCTGTTGTTAGTATAACGACCAAAACATTATCACTGTTAAAGTGGTCAGAAATTAACCAATAATCAATACGTGACATTGAAGTGCATGCCTTATTATTCCATGTATAGAGTTTAACATTAGGATTTTTTTACCCTCCATATTTCTATTAAGCTGAAATTTTTGCATAAATATCAGCAAATTGGAAGATGAGGGATTCATTGAATTTGGAGACCATCTGTCTAAGGAACCATTTAAAGCAATGTTGAAATCACCACCCATCAGAAGCAGTAAATTTGGGTATTTAGATAACCAATATAAAAAACGGGATTCCAAAACATCAAGGAAAAGGTCATTTTCATGTCTCACCCATTGAGTTTTCCAAAAGGCAGCATTATTTACCACTGAGTGTGATTCTTGGAAAAAAATTAAATTAGACTTTTGCTGTTTTGCGAATAAAAACAGAGCTTTACGCTTAATATTCTCTCTTAATCCCCTGGCATTGAGAGAAACAACTGATAAAGACAGTGTAATAAGTATTCAGTTAAGTAAACAACAACAACAATAAACAATTTTCATCCCTTAAGAAAACTAAGTCTAAGGACTTTGGACTAGGCCAACCAGGAACGACATAACCTTATACTTACAGGGCCCATTAGCTTTAAGTGGATGAACAGCGATTATGCAAAATGTGAATCGTGTCAACAGGGGACCATCATGGAGGACTTGCAGTGTTAGCCGGAGTCGGTTGTGTTTGTAGTGGAGACAGCGGTGGGCGTATCTCCTTCCCTTCTATTATCACGCGAGTCCCAGCAAAGTGAGCTTTCTTTCCTTGTTTCTTGGCCGTATCGATCAGTGGCCAAAGTTTCTCCCGCAGAGCCTTGTCAGCCGCGGTTAGATCTTCTGTAAACCTCAAGTTGTTCTCTTTGAGGAAGCTACAGCCCTTTGCCATTCTCCAAACCAAGTCCCGCGCTGATCTGTTGGAAAAGCGGATGATAGTCGTCCTCGGTCTCTTCTGCGCGTCGTTATAGCGGCCCAGACGGTGTACAATGTCAATATTTTCTTTGAACTTTGAATGCGTCTCCCTGACAACGGCACAGCAAATGTCGGTGACTTTCTCCTTTATGTTTTCTTGTTTGATCTCGGGAATACCGTTGAGTCTGAGGTTCCATCTGCGCTGATACCTTTCAGCCTCGTTGATTTTCAGTTCCATCTCGGACAGCCTCTGGATATTATTCTATTTGTCGATCTCATGTCTGTTTTCAGGCTTTCAATCTCGGTAAACACAAAGTCAATTGATGTTTTCAGGCCTTCGATGCTGACCGTGTTATGATTGATCATGCTCTACAGATGATCAGCTCACGCGTTGATAATGGCAGCTATGTTGTTTTGCAAATAAACCTGTCCTGCCCAGCAGCCTGGTATAGAGTATAATGACCTGGATACCATATTGTGCCAGACAGATTTTACTTTAACAAGAGAGTATTAAAATACTCCTTTGTCTGTTTTATTATTTATTTAATTATGTATTGATTTGTCACCGGGCCGGACAGGGGGGCAGACACGGGGATGGGGGGGCACAAACAGACAGCACAGAGAAAGGACAACACCTGTAAGAGAAGGGGGAAAGGGGGATGGAGGGTGGGGACAACAGGGAAAAGCTGTGGGAAACACCAATTGCAGAAAGCAACGAAACCTGCAATAGAACAGAGAGGGGGGCTTGGGGAGGAGAAAAACAACAACAACAAACAAACACAAACAAAAAAACAATAAAAATAATAATAATAGTAAAAGACAACCAGCCGAACAGCAGCAATAAACAGCTGACATATTAAGACAACTAAGAGAACAATGAAAACAAGAAACAGTCACACACACTAAATAAGCAACACAACACAGCCACGAGAGCTGGAATAATAATTAATTTAAATAAGTAACTGAAAGAAAGGCATCAGGAATAATTCTACCAGGGACAACCTAAGTTTGTTTGTGTCTTTGTATGTCTGTGTGCGTGTGGGTGAATGTGTCTGTGTGTGTGTGTGTGTACATGTGTGTGCGCATAAGCCTGTTAAAGAATGTAGTTGTTAGTGAGAGTGGGACGCCACGACTGTAACAGGCAGGCAAGAACCCCAGTAGCCAATAGGGGTGGAAGAAAGAAAAAGAATAAATCAAATTAAAAAAACAAAGACTCCCAGATGCACCGCGATGCAAACGCAGAAGACCCCGACCCAAATGCCAGTTGACAACGTAATGCCGACGGAACGCAAAAGAGGAAGAGCAGCACCCGGACCGACCGCGGCGCGCACACAACATAGACCAGTGGCTCCCCCCCCATCCAGCACCCCACCGCCACGCAGCAAACAGCCAAAATGCCCAAATGCCACGCAATCATCAACACCAATGCACAAGTGACGAGCCCAACGCGCACACTGCGCGAGCACGGCGACACCCATGCCGAGAGAGAGAGCAAACGGAACAACACGACAGCGAAAGCCAGCGGAGAGAAACACCAGCAGCAAGTCCCAGCCCGGCAGCAAACGCGCCGCACAGGTCACCATGCACCCGCCAATAAAAGTCCACCGTCCCCCCAACCGCCGGAAAAAAATAAGGCCGCCGGCGCCAGCCGACATCCCCCATGCCCAGCGCGCCCCCCGGCCGCCATGCAACACCAGCCAAACCAGCAACAAGGTAAAATCAACTAGCTCAGCTGCATGCCACCAACAACCCACCCACCCGTCAAGGGCCGAGAACTCCAGGCACAAACCCAGAACAAACCGGAGCACAGCCCTGCCCCGCACCCACACTGCACATCCCGAAAACTACCTATATACCTCAGTATCCAGAGGGGTCCAACAACTGGCCGACAGAGAAATGGGCAAGCACGGATCCGAGGCCAACGAAGCAAAACAGGAACGCAAACAGGTCCCTCCAAGCCAACGAGGAGATGCCTCCCCCCGGACTCCAATGCACAAACTAAACGCCCAGCAGCCATCCAGAGATCCTGCCCAGGGAAAAAGTATAATGCATCAAGATGCATCGACAATCGCCCCACAATCCCACCGCAGCCCACCAAACCGCAATTGGATCAACCCGCGCAGAGACCCCCACCCCCAGAAGCCAGGACACCCTGCGACCCCCCAAAGCGCAAAGGACCCCAGACCGCATGTCCAGAGGGAAGCTGTACCCCGCCCCAAGGAAGAACAGCAGAAAGCTGTGCCGGGAAGCTCCCTACCGCCAGGGAGCGATAACGCGGGAGAACCAGGCCAACGGTCCCCCAGCCCAGCCAGAGGCATCCCTCCCTACAGTGCAGGCAGTGACAGCAGCCCCCGAGGCCGATCTCATCCCCGGACAGGGGCCCAGCCCCCCCCAGTCAAGCACCCCCAAGGAGGAGCACCAAAACCTACCCCGACAACACCGGTCATGCGCCCCAGAGACTCCCGAATGCCCCCACCGTGAGAGAGCTGGCAGGGGGAAGCAGCGGGAGCCTCACCTCTGCCGAAGAGGGCCCAGGCGAGGAGAGGAGACTACGGGCCCCCAGGCCCAGGGACACACCACCCGCCCAGAAATGAGCAAAGGCCACAAGCCCGAGTCCGCAGAACCCTAGGCCAAGGGTGGGCCCCCACGCCAGGGGAGCCCCGACTCCCCCCAGCCCACCCCAGATCAGGCAAGGCCGTCACCAACCCCACAGCACCCCCGACCCCCCCCGGCTCCAGGGGTAGGAACCGAGGCCAATGAGAATCTCTCCCACTCCTTCAACCCCTCTGCCTGCCTCTGTAAATGTATTGTTTTGTGTTGGATGCATGTCATGGATTGTGAAGTGTTGTATGGTGGAGTAAAGATAAGGTGTGTGGTAACTAAGGTGCAACTAAAATTGGAGGGTAGTTGTGACACAGGAACCCCACAACTGTCAGGTAGTGGAGCCTCCCATCGTGAGGAGCCTCCCATCGTAAAATCAGTAAGAGTTAAGTCACCTTTGAGTCTCTTTCCCTCTGGTTTGGCAGGAGTATCTGGGTCGGATTCTGGCATGGGTAATAGCTCTGGGCTCTGGCTGCGGATGTGTCATGCTCGCAGGCAGTGTGGGCAGCAGTTGTAGAGCGAGCCTGGACACCAGCGGTTACGGCAGTTGCCTTTGTGTCTTTAGGTGAAATTCTCGTCACGTTTTTGGTGGACAGTGTTTTTTCTTTATCTTTACGCTTAACGCCGTGCTCAGACGGAGACATGTTGAGAGTTAGCTTAGCCGGGAATAACGCAGAGTTGTGGTTAGCTGGCTAACAGTGCTTGGCGGTCTCTGGTGAAACTTGTTATGTTGGCAAAGCACTTTTCCGGTGAAGTTAGTCCATGTGATACATTTCAAAGACGAATTTACGAGGTGTTCTGAGTCCAAATGGAGTTTGAGAGGAGGATAATAAGAGATGAAAATTGAAAATGCCGACTCAGCCACAAACTGTTGCTTTACTAGGCGCCATCTTCGCATTGACTCGACGTGTAGTTACATTTTTGAGGAGGTGCACGTTAGGCAACGGCGTAGGGTAGGGGGCTACGCAGAGGCTACGCAGTCGATTTGACGCAGAAGTATAAATTGCACTTAAGAGTCAAGAAGAGCAAGAAGAGAAGAGAGAGAGCAGCACATGGTGCTGTGTTTTTGTTACCTGGTGCGTGTCTCCAGGGGGAGCGCTTGGTTACCTCTGATTTCTGTGTCTTAACATTTATATGTTCTTAAAGTCTATTTGCGTGTATTTTAATCAAATACCTTTCCACAATCATCTGTTAAATGTCCTAAACCGTTATCCAGTTCTTAGTTATAAGCATTTGATAAACAGGAAAGGAAGTTATTGTCAATCGTTAAACATTTATAATAGTTTCATTAGTTACAACATAAATGAAAAGCCAGAATTTCGGTGAGCATTGCTGAAGATTAAAGAGCGCTGCAAAATTAACTTCTTTGTGGATTCTCCTTTTCAACACAGTTTCTAACAAGAACACGGTAATAGAACTGAAGAATTGAAGTGCAGGCCACTAAGTAACTTAAAGATTATTTAATTCAAACAAGGTAATAAGGCAAGTTTATAAGGAGACCACATTCTTGGAAAAGGAATTTGAGGCTGTTCCTCTGGCGTCTGGCTTTTCTCTGCTTTGTCTCTGCTCAGCATGCAGTGAGTGCAGACACTGACAGTCATGTTAAGGCTTTCTCACATATCATCTATTATTATCTATGCATTGCTCGACTAAATTTCTGTTCTTATTGTACGTCCTGTAGTATAATGACCTCTCCTTTTCTGCGTATACATACATTAGCTTTGGTGTGAATGTGGTGATGACACTGTCTGATTCTTGATCTCACAGCAACACCATTTTATGTGTGAAGAGGAACTGGAAGGTTATTTTCCCCTCATGCTGACAAGCACAGGCTTGTTTTTTTCCCCTCAGACTCTAGTTTCAAAGTAATATTTATAGCACAATGGAAAAAAAACAAATGCACCAGTTTATTTGAGCGTTGTGTTCATTTGACTTGATTTGTGCATTTGATATCTGAAGTTAGCAACATGAGGTAAAAACATCTCAAATTACATACATCTTTACTCAGCCCACAGGACACATAGTCTGAAAATTAAAAGTTGGAAAACATTAGTTAAAGCTATTATAATCTCATATAATCTATAATACCAGAGATTTATAACATGGCTGCTTTACAAATAAATCCTGATATCTGGCCTCTGTTTTAGATTAATATCTGATGAGAACCTCTTCAGCATCACATCTGCCTAATTAAATAATTTAAGAGAACTGTAACCACTTGAAAACATTATTTATTCTGACGTCAAACAAGGACCAGCTCTATTTTCTGATGTACTATTCTACACAAAACTGAATGGGTTACAAAGACATACATATCGTATCATACTGTAAGATGACTCACAGCACCCTGATATTTTTATTAGGGAGCCAGAGTCCTGGCCCCTCCTAGCCTCTGCTGCACTTGTGTCTGTAACTCAGTTTTCAGAGGCACAGAGTCTAGTGAGGAGGGAGGGCAAGTCGACTTTAACTCTGTAGCACTACATGCATATCTGTGGTTCACTAATTAAGTTATCTGTTGTGATTTTGTTTTACATCCATAATGAGAGGTGCATCAGGTCACAGATCAGCATGAATGACAACATTTAAAAGTTAAACTACTGAGGTGTTTCTGTTACATGCGTTGATAATACAGACCTGGTCACAGAGTAATGCACAGGCATCCAGGCCTTTTTTCCTCATATAGCATTTTGAGAGAACACACCATTAAAATGTAGGCACTGTGGACGCACACACATGCACAAATAAACAATAAATTGTTAGTGTATGGTGTAATATGATTTGAGGAGGGCTGGAGACAAGAGGAGGGACTTACTTCTGATTTTAACTGAAAATATAATTATTCTTTAAAGTGGCAGTTCTGGAAAAATCCAATACAACAACGACACAGCAGGTAATGCCACTAACGTTAGCTAGGTTGCGGGTTTGCAAACTGTTGCTACAGTTGTTGCTGCAGAGCTAACATGCAGAGGAGACTTTTCCCAGAGCAGCACACCAGGACCCTGTTTTAGAAAGCAGGCTTAACAAACTCTGAGCTCATCCCTGAGTTGATTGAGCCTGAGATGGTAAACTCAGAACTTGTTGACCTGGAGTTTGTTTCCCATTTACAGAGCCAGGGCTGAGTACAAACACTGGATTATTTTTCAGCACACACACACAGAGCAGACAGCTAGCAGACTGTGAGGAGATATTCACTGAATTTGACAAAAAGACATTTCTTAAATTATTAGTGCATATATCCTTTAAATCACAAAGTTGAACTGCAGTATAGATAAAATATCCCATCACCTCAGCAGAGACACTTTACATGTCCATGTGGTTTTAGGTTTGGTCACAACTTCCCCCACAGAAAGTGACTGAGCTTGAGCAAAACAGAAATAGTCTCATGAACAGAAGTGAGCGTGAAGAGAGACAAAGCTCTGCCCTCTGTTCTGTTCTCTAGTAGCAGCTGTTTTTTATACATAGCTTTCTCTGGTGGTGAGCAAAAATTATTTCCAAGTCTGAAACAGTAGAAATGAAGAACAATAAGAGTGAAAAACCCTAAAACTTAGAGACACAGGCTGCGTTCTGATCCACACAAACAGAACTCGCTGCTCAGAGAACTTCTAAATCCTTCCATTCGGAACACTCTGCAACATCAAAGCACACCGAAGTTCCGCCGTGTGTTACCCTGGTAACATAAACACCTCGGATACCCGCTGCTACTGTGGACATTTACTGAAATTAAATACTGAATATATATTAAAACAAACTGATACAATTACAAAACTTATATTTCTGTAACTTCTTCTGTTTCTTTTCTATTAAAATGTATGTAACTTGTGAATGAATGCTGCTCCTATGAGATGCAAAGGCTTATGGGTAATTTTCTTGTCAACTTCCTGTGAACTGATGAGCCGTTGTTCACTTTTTCCCTACACAGTTCACAGTGCCCTTTGAACTGAACATGTTGTGCTCCCTGCCGTTTGGGATCTTACTTAAAATGGCCGAATACCCTGTGCAGTCCACTTAGCAGGGAGCTACTGAGAGATCAGAACACACCCGTACAGAAACACAACCTCCTACATGTAGAGACAAACCTAACATTCAGAAACACACAGATTTTCAACCTGAATCCTTTTATACTGTTGTCAGGACGTGAAAATTCCTCCTGTGCGTCCCCTGCTGTAGTGTTGGCAAGTTTGACTCTTTTGAAAGACTCGAGTCACCAAATCTCGTTCATTAAAATGAACGAATCTTTTTTTGAGTCATTTCGTTCATTTGAACTAGGCTGGTTATTATTGCAGCCCTCTAGTTGGCGATTAAAAAACAGCACCGTTCTCAAACATGGAAGGTTGCCTGGCTTGCTTTATTTGACAAAGTATAATGCACAAATTCACCTCTTGATCTTTCTCTATCATCATTATATAAACCCCCCATGGCCCACAACCAAATTCAAACCATGTAAAAACCACAGAAATATGTAGTCTATATGCAATCCACTACTCCACCTAAATCCTTCCACTTTCCTGAGTATACAACCAGACAACGAAAGACAGAGGAGGACCCATGTGAGCGGTGAACGAGTCTCAAACCTAGAGACCCACAGTTGCTATGAGTCGTGAACTAATCAGTTCTGTTTCCTGTGCTGCCTGCTTACCACAGCCCTGTAGCCGAGCTGTCACGTGACAAATGAACGACTCAAACCTGGAGACCCACAGTTGAGAGTCGTGAACTAATCAAGCAGGAAGTGTAAACATTTCAAAGTTTGCTGCAGTCAAAGTCACTGCAGTTGTTGGAGCTTTGCGTAAAAGGGAAGGAAGAACAGACAGGCTGTACTCAGAAGGAGAAGGTAAAGAAAAAATGTGCCCTCATATTTATATGAAATGTAACTTCTCTCTTCCTGCTGCATCATTATTAATGCAAAGTAGAAACATTTGTCAGCAGCAGAGCGACAGTGTCCGTGCTGGATGTGAAGATGGGGCACACTTTGCTCTGTGTGCTGGGGTTATTCTGTGAGTACATCACTGACTTTACAATGTTGAGACTTTCAGAGGCAAACTCATGTTTTATCAACATGGTAGTTTAGTAGACATGATCTTGGTTTCTGATTTGACTTGGTTCAGAGTGCAGGACTGTTAAATACACTACTGCACTAGTTCTTTTTGCACTAATGTTTTGCACGATGCATGTTCAGTTTATGGTCTGAGGTATTGTTATTGTTATATATTGTATAAAGCCTTTGAATTTAACTTACCTCTGTACCAACTAACAGAACATCATCACAGAAATGTGTGATCCTGTGGACTGATAATCAATAGTTGCCTCTGATGAAACTCCAGCTGGATTTAAATGTTTGCTTTTTGTCTGATGAAGTTTAATCTTTATTTCAGTGCTGAATACACTCCTCTACGGACACGCTGAAGGTGACCAACTGTCTTTGTCTGTTTTTTAAAAAGTATTTGCATAAGGTCGCCCTACATAGGGAGACCTGAAACTGTACTGGCTCTGATGTCAAACTGTATATTTACTGTAGAGTCTGTTCTTCATACAGATGCATTTTCTTTTCACACACTCATCTGATCATCTTAACAGGGCAGGATGAAGATCAAGAGAGGAGCGCTGACGACTCTGTGGGGACAGGACCAACAGGTGATGCAGTCAGTTACAACAGTCTGGCCAAATATTTCAATACTAATGAGTTTATATAATTACTCTGGAGCCAGTTAAAGGTCGCCTGCTCTTCAAATCCTCTCCCTCATTTTGGGTGGTGACATGGTGTGCTGGCTGCCACAGTGTGTTTTTTGGTGTTACCTCTGCTGAAGTCAGAAATTGTTGAATGCTTCACATACAGATGGTCACAAATGACGTAATCTGCACTCTGCGCATGCGTTGGCGTCTGTAGCCACCTGTCGGAAGCTCCGTCTTGAACCGGACTCTTATCCAGTTTTAATCCACTTTTTTCGTTACATTTTTTATATCCTTTTATTTAACTTAACTTTATTTAAGTTTTACGTGGGTTAAGGATTTTAGTCATCCTACATGGATTTTAAGATAGATGACCGTAAAAACGCGATCAACGCTACTGACCACAACAAAGCTCCGGTGACTATGCAAGCCGAGATAACTCTGCCCCATGAGGACTGTTCACTCCTTAAGAAAGCGAACAAGAAGATTGCTGACCTTATGGAAGACATCCGACGACTTTCAGAGGAACTCAAAGAGAAAGATTCCCTGCTGACTGGCTTTATGGATGTAGCTTCAGTACAAGCCAAACAGATTGTTTCTCTTAGCGCAACCTCTAACATCCAGGACACCGTGTTTTGGGACCCCTCTAGTCTTCCCAGGCTTTCATCCTGCTCGACTCCGAAGCATCAGTCAACCTGGGCTGAAGTGGTGGTCCGTGGCTTTAAGAGAGGCTCGGATGGGGCTGCCTCTCCTCCGCACATCGGCCTCTCCAACCGCTATGCAGCCTTGTCTAACGACACTCCGGTCCATCCAGCTGATGCACCTGCGGCTTCGAGTCTCCCTGATACGGATCTCTTTCGGCGCACAGTGCCTGCCGACACTGTTGCATCTCCTCCACCGGCTACATCTCCTGCACTGGGCCGCCGGTCTGCCGCCGGACCTGATCGGCGGCCGTCATCCCGGTCAAAAACCTCCGCTTCCCGACGTAGGATCCTGAAGGAGGCTGTGCTCAGACGCTCCGGAGGCCGTCTCCACCCTGCACCGTCAGGTAGCCCTTCTGTCAGGTCTGTTACTGCTACTCCAACACAACACTCGGCAGCTCACACACTCCATCCTCAGTCCGCACGCAGTGTTGAAGCAGATTCTGCTCAGTCCTGCTCTGGATCCCCACAACCAGCATCTCCTCGTCCTCTTTTCTCCCCAACCACACTAATAATTGGTGACTCCATAACCAGAAACATCCGTTTCTTTAACGCTACCACTCGCTGCTTCCCCGGTGCCACCACGGCTGTCATTTTAAAAAAACTCCAGGACCTGATGCCGTCGCTCCCGTCCTCCATCACAAGAGTGATAGTCCATGTGGGAACAAATGACACAGCTCTTCGGCAGTCTGAGCTGACAAAATCAGATTTTAACCGTCTTTTTAACTTTTTAAAGCAGTGTGGAAAGTCCGTTTTTATCTCTGGTCCCATTCCCACAGTTGGTCGCGGTGCTGGCCGCTTCAGTAGACTCCTTGGCCTCCACGACTGGCTCCAGTCCGCCTGCAGGGCTCACCGTGTGTTTTATGTGGATAATTTTAATATTTTCTGGCAAAGAATGTCTCTTTTTAAAACAAACGGGGCTCAGAAATGTTAGCTGCGCACATACAGCATGTGGTGCGGTCCACACATGACTTACGTGAATGACTCATCATTCATGCAGCACACCTGGACACACCACCGCTCACTGAACAGATCTCTGCCTCACTGCCACAAACAACTGTCTCCACCTGCTGGCATGTAAAGCCGTCTGCTCCCAGCGCTGTTCCACAGACTTCTATTCCTGTCATCATCACGCATAGACCAGTAAACCGAAATGTGCACATCCCACACAGAAATATTAGTAATCTCTTAAGGATTAGGACAACTGCACCAACTCCAGCACCCAGAACAAACTCATTTAAAATGGCTCTCTTCAATGTGAGATCACTTTCAAGTAAGACTTTTATCTTAAATGATTTTATCTTGTCTGCGAATCTAGATTTTATGTTTTTAACTGAATCCTGGTTGCAAATGAATGACTATAGCCAGCTAGCTGAACTGTGTCCGCCTCAATATGATTGTTTTAGTCAACCGAGGGTCAGTGGTCGTGGTGGTGGGCTAGTGAGCGTGTATAGGAAAAATTTTAAATGTCATCAAGTACGCTGTGATGAATTTAGCTCCTTTGAAGTTCTCACTCTTAAAGTTGGAGGGCTGCAACCTATCATATTTGTTATAATTTATCGCCCCCCAAAACCGCCTGGAGGATTTTTATCAGAACTTCCTGAATTTTTATCTACTCTGGTTTTAAATTATGACAGAATTGTTCTTTGTGGCGATTTTAATATTCATGTTGATGACCCCAACAATGTTAATGCAACTGACTTTTTAAATATGGCCACTTCTTTTAACTTCAAACAACATGTCAAAGGGCAAACACATAACCGTGGTCGTACACTGGACTTGGTTTTTACCCTGGGTGTCAGCATTTCCTCGGTGGAGTTAGTGGACATGACCATATCTGACCACAGATGTATTGTTTTTAGCTGCGATTCGCCTGTTACTCATGCCGCCTCACCAAGCTCCGTGTGTTCTCGCTTCTTTAATGAACAAAGTGTTTCAAAGTTTTGCGCATTCTTTCAGAGCCAAAGCAAACACCTGTCTGATTCCAACACCAACAATCTGGTCGATCACTTCAATCATATCTGCTTGTCGTCACTAAATATTACTGCTCCTCTAAAGGTTAGGCCTACGTCTAAAGCTAGTAAACAACCCTGGATAAATGACAGCATTCGCAGCCTAAAAAGGGAATGCAGGAAAGCAGAGCGCAGATGGAAAAAATCCAATCTCCAAGTCCATTACCTCAGTCTGAAGGATTTATTAATTAACTACAATAAATGGTTAAGGATGCGAGAACACACTATTTTTCTGAACTCATTACTACACATAAACACAATCCCAGGTTTCTGTTTAAGACTGTGGATCAGCTGGTAAACCCAACCCCTCCTTGTGCCTCAGCTGGAAGTAATGATGACTGTGAATTGTTTTTATCTTATTTTACCAATAAGGTGGTGTCAATCAGAGCCTCTATTACCCCCGTGGCCTCTTACTCAGAGGTTCCTCACCAGCAACAACAGAGTTTTAACCAGTTTTATCCCATCGACTTGTCTGAGCTTTTAAAAACATATCACAAATGAGAGTGTCCTCCAGCCCACTTGATATAATACCTACAAAATTTTTACTAAAAGTAATAGATTCTGTTGGGCCCCATTTGATCTCTGTTTTCAACAGCTCCCTATCTACTGGTTGTGTCCCTGATTATTTTAAAACGGCTTGCGTGAACCCACTTTTAAAGAAACCTGGTTTAGATCCCTCCCTCCCACAAATTTTAGACCAATTTCAAAACTGCCTTTTATTGCAAAGATTCTAGAAAGAATTGTGTCCAAACAGCTGCTCACTGTGCTGGAAAATAACAAAATATTTGAAAAGTTTCAGTCTGGTTTTAGGAAGTACCACAGCACTGAGACTGCCCTGCTTAAAGTCACCAATGACCTTTTAATGTCTGCTGATGAAGGCATGTGCTCAGTCCTGGTACTCCTGGACCTTAGCGCTGCTTTTGACACCATTGATCACAACATCATGTTAGACAGACTGAGGCACTGGGTGGGGATCTCTGGTACTGCCCTAGAATGGTTTTCATCCTACCTGTCAAATAGGAAGTTTTGCGTGTCTGTAAACAACTATGTCTCTTCATTCTGTCCAGTTAAATATGGTGTGCCTCAGGGGTCGGTCTTAGGACCCATTTTGTTTTCCTTGTATCTGCTTCCCCTTGGACATATTATCCATAAACATGGCATTTCTTTTCATATTTATGCTGATGACACACAAATATACTTGCCCGTCAGATCCACAGACCCTGGAATGCTGAGTTCACTTAACAACTGCCTTTGTGAAGTTAAAAAATGGATGTCAAATAATTTCCTCCAGCTGAACTCAGACAAAACAGAAATCCTGGTCATCGGGTCCCAGCAGATGGCAAATCAAATACTGCCATCTGCTGGTTCCCTAGTAAATCACATTAAGCCTGTGGCAAAGAACCTTGGTGTTTGGTTTGATAGTAATTTAAATTTCGAGCAGCACACCACAAAGCTTGTTCAATCATGTTTTTATCAACTTAGAAATATAGCTAAAATTCGATCTATGTTAACTTTTAAGGACACCGAGACCATTTTACACGCCTTCATCTCATCACGCCTGGATTATTGCAACAGCCTTTTCACCTGTTTAACCCAAAAATCTATTGATCGACTCCAGACTGTCCAGAACTCAGCTGCCAGGCTTTTAACCAGAACAAAGAAATATGACCACATTACTCCTATTTTAGCTTCATTACACTGGCTCCCAGTATGTTTTAGAATTGACTTTAAAATTCTATTGATCACTTTTAAAGCTCTTCATGGCCTCTCGCCTTGTTATATTTCTGACCTTTTAGTCCCATACGCACCAGCACGTACCTTGAGATCCTCGGGCAGAGGTCTGTTGTCTGTTCCAGAGTCTCGACTGAAAACTAAAGGGGACAGAGCGTTTGCTGTCAGGGCCCCGAGGCTCTGGAACAGCCTGCCCAAAGAAATCAGGTCGGCTGAGTCAGTGAACTCTATTAAGTCCCTTCTTAAGACATACTTTTATAGGAGAGCTTTTCCCGATCTGATATGACTTTATTTTATCCCTTTTATTTTATTGTATTTTACTAATTTTATATTAATTTTCATGCTCTTATCTTTTTTTGTATTATTCTTTACACTTGTTAAAGCACTTTGTAACTTGTTTTTGAAAAGTGCTCTACAAATAAGGATTATTATTATTATTATTATTATAAATCAACCTAAAGTGTCTCAGTGAGGTTTTGGGACAAACCTTCAGGACAGCTTCAATGCTCCTTTGTCTCTGAACTCTGTTGGAGACGTTCAGTTGGAGTGAGATGTCGTTACTGTGAAGGAGATAACATAAGATTCACATCATAAGAGATAACATAAGATTCACATCATTTTCATCCTCATCAAATCTTCAGGGAGCCAGTTCTGTAAAGTTGTTGTCACTACCACCAAGTTTAGCTGCAACAACAAGATTTATTTATGAGCTGTGTTGATGAGATCATCATGTTTGATTATGAATTATTATCATTATGAATTTAAATATAAAGGCAATCTTATTTTTAAGTTCTGAAATGTTAAACCTCGACTGACTTAAGATGCTTTTTTGACAGTTTGTCTCTCAGAAAGCATGCGGTATGAAGCTCAGGTCAGATAAGCTTTTTTCAGTGGACGTTTTCAGGAGAAATGATGATCATCAATGTTAATGGAAAACAAGTTTAGATTTTACATTTTCTTCCTTCTTGCATGATTTTATTATTGGGTACACATATTGAAAATATAGTTCTATAATGAATAAATTATGTTAGCCCAGCACTCTGACTTCCCTGAGAAAATAAATGTGTGACATCCTTCATCATGGAAACAATGAGATGTTTGTTTGACCATCATTAATTTGTTTACAGCCACAACAGAGGAGTTGAGGATGCAGTTTTATTTATAGACGTGCTCCCTTAACTTTTGCTTAATGTTTCACAGTAGCTGAAATGGTTTTGTTTCCTTCTAGATGTTAAATAGGTGGGATGACTTCTGTATTGTTTTGTTAGATATATTTCAAGATGTGCAGTTAATAAAGCCAGATGAGCTTTCTTCCTCTGTTTGCTCCCCTGTTGTATCTCATGTAAATCCTCTTAAAGCCTCGTTATGTTATTTAGGCAGAATTCTGCTTTCTGATGATTTTGTGAGCTCCTATAAGGCTCTCTATGAAGTCTGATGTTTGTGTCATGTGGCAAAATTGGTGATTTGTGCTCCTGGAAAGTTACAGCAGAGAAACAGACAAGAAACCCAGTTTACTACACAGAGTACAGTGATCCAGTCAGCATCAACTAAAACAACGAGTTTGACATTTGTTTTTGAAACATAATTTAAAAATAATTTTGTAAACATAATTATTAATTGATAAGGAGATTGTGTTTTAATGTACATTTCAAACATTTTATTTTTGTATCCTAACTGGGTATTTTTTGTGTTAACAGTTACAAACAGGGCTGTTGTGACTCTGCAACCCAACTGGTCTGAAATATACTCAGGAGAGACGATCACTCTGAGATGTGAGATCAAGGACGGAGGAGACACTGAGTGGGAGTACGAGTGGGAAACATCCAGCTCATACAAACTTCTAAAACAAAGTGAATCCTGGGAAATCAGAGCCACCGTTAATAATCGTGAGAGCTACAGGTGTAAACGCAAAATGGCTCTGTATTCCTCAACAGAGTGGAGTGATCCCTTCACACTGACACCGTCGGGTACGTTTTACTACAATTTATTTGTTGTGAAAATTTCATGATTTTAAAATTCTACCCAACTCAGTAAAAAAAATTATAAAACTAAGACTAAAACTAAGCTATTCAGAAATACTAAGAGGAGCGATCATTCAGTAGCACAATTTACTACCTAAATATTTATTTAGTCACAGAATGAACAATAAAAGAGTTACAGTGATTAAATTCAGTAAAGTATTTTCTGTGGCCATGTTACAGTGAGTTTACCACCAACCATGGGTGAAATTCATTATGTATTCTTTTTCATGAAAGTATTTTAATTGGGTTAATTCACACGAACAGTAATGACATTTTTTTCATCTTTGTTGTAAACTTCACAGCACAGAGACCAAAGGCCCAACTGAGCACTGTCAGGAGAACTATTCCAGCAGGGGGCAGTGTGACCCTGAGCTGCTCTGTGAACCCGTCATCTGGTTGGAAATACTTCTGGTACAGAGGAGAGAAAACCTCTGAACCCCTGAACACACAAGATGCTGTCTTCATCTCAGATGGACCAATCAGTGTCTCACAGGGAGGACTCTACTGGTGCAGAGGAGGAAGAGGAGACCCAGTTTACTACACAGAGGACAGTGATCCAGTCAGCATCAACAAAATTAGTGAGTTTGACATTTGTTTTTTTATGGAAGTGCATTGCATTCACCTAGGAAAAAAAAAGCAGACACCTTATCACGTAATTACCAGAAAATATCTAATTATGAGAAACGTTAAGAAAGCCTAAATTAAAGCTTATATTTCACTTCAGAGAGAAAGTGATGACTTTAGAGTCTTATGTTGAATTTCAAAACGTACACACACTTATAAACAATATATACACTACTGTTCAAAAGTTTGGGGTCACTTAGAAATGTCTTTTATTTTTGAAAGAAAAGCACTGTTTTCTTCAATGAAGATAAGTTAATCAGAAATACAGTCTAGACATTGTTAATGTGGTAAATGACTGTTCAAGATGGGAACGGCTGATTTTTAATGGAATATCTTCAGAGGCCCGTTTCTAGCAACCATCACTCCTGTTTTCTAATGGTACATTGTGTTAGCTAATCGTGTTAAAAAGCTAATTGAAGATGACAAAACCCTTGTGCAATTATGTTAGCCAGCTGAAAGCTGATGTGCTGATTAGAGAAGCTATAAAACTGGCCTTCCTTTGTTGATCTGGAGCATCAGCATTTGTGGGTTCAATTATACTCTCAAAATGACCAGAAACAAAGACCTTTATTCTGAAACTCATCAGTCTATTCTTGTTCTGAGAAATGAAGGCTATTCCATGTGAGAAACTGTCAAAGAACTGAAGATCTCGAACAATATTGTGCAAAGAAAAATACATATCTCAGACAAGCCAATAAAAAGAAAAGATTAGGACGTAATCTTTCCTACATCAGATAGCTCTGGTATTGACTGAGGGACACTCACGTCACTGTGAAGTGAAATAAGTCAGTGGAAACAGGAGGATTTCTTTAAACATCAATCTGAATTCTGAGAAAATGTCAGACATTTTTCAAATTATTTCATTATTTAATTTCATCTTTAATTTCTGCCACACATATCGAATATTACATTATGTTCACCAGAAGCTCACTTTTATTTTGAAATCTGCTGTGACACGATGTTACCGCAATGTCGACATACTGATATTAATGCCATCCACATTAAGTGACATCAATATTTCCCAGAGTCTCATACAGAAAAAGGGGAAAAGCACATTAAATCCATGAGCTCAATCATTGTCTTTCACTGTAGGTCAGCGATGACTGATAGTCTAACTAGCCTTCCTTAACTTTATTGATAATTAGGAGTTCCTGATCTCATCATTATAACATCTGTTTTCGTAATTACGAGATAAGGTGTCTGATTTTTTTTCTTTGCTGAATGCAATGCGCTTCCATAATTTTTTAACATAATGTAAAAAATGTTGTATCAATAGCTTTTTAATTAATATTACGTCTTGATGTAGATTTACCATTTGTATCCTTTCCTCTTTTATTTTTGTATCCTAACTGGGTATTTTTTGTGTAAACAGTGTCCAACAGGGCCGTTGTGACTCTCCAACCCAGCTGGCTTCAGATCTTCAGTGGTGAGACGTTCACTGTCAGATGTGAGATCCAGGCAGGAGGAGACACTAAATGGACGTATGAATGGACACCAGCCAAATTAAACAGACCTACAACAGACAATGAATACAGGATCATCAGAGCTACTGTGTCCCACAGTGGAGACTACAGCTGTAAGGGTAGAAGAGACTCATATTCCTCAACAAAGTGGAGTGATGTCATCAAATTGACAGTATCATGTAAGTTGGACCGTCTGTCATCTGTAATGAAAATGTAAAATCTAAATAACGCAACAGAAAACTCTTATTTCTCCAACAATTATGTCGCTCTCTTCAGGTCACACAGTAACTAATGTTTGTTTTTTTAATGTGGGAACAAAATAAGTGAAAAGGAGCCAGTAATCAGAGTACTGCAGCTTTTAAAATATAATCATTCACAGGGAAATGTACAGGAATGAACAACGAATATCAAGTAACTTATAGGTGTAACGATGGTGCAGTTTAACACTGTTCACCACAGCAAGAAGGTTCTGGGTGTGAACCTAACCTTTGGCCAACTGGTTGAGTTAACTCACAGGTTATGTTAGTTCAGATTAATCTCCTAATTGGCGAGTCTACATTGCCTGTAGGTGTTAGTGTGAATGATTGTGTTGACTGACAGTCTGTCCAGGTTTACCTCTGCTGTCACACAATGTGAGCTGGGATAGACTCCAGCTCCCTGTGACCCTGCAAAGGATCAGTGGTCCAGATAATAGATCAGTAGATTGGATGTATGATACAGTTGTCTTCCAGAAAAAACACAGTGAAAGTGTTAAACTTCACTCTTCAACACTTAAATTTAGGATTTATCTAAGGGCACAAATGTAGCATTCAGTAGTGCAGCATAATATTATAATGTAATTGCTTTTTTATATATTTATTTTGTTTTATTAAGATAACTGCAACATATTTCCAGGAAAAACACTAAAATAACATCTGAAAATAAATCAGTAATAACTCCTCAACCATTAGACAGAGATGTATAATTCTAGTCTCTTTTAACAGGTCAGAAGCTAAGAAATATGGATCAACTGTAAACAAACCTTTTCTATTAAAGAGTAAATGGAGATGCAATAAAGGAAAATATGATATTTTCATCCTCGCCTGATAAAAAGCTATATTTTTTATGCAATAAACCATCAAAACCATGATCCAACTGATTATAATGCAACTGAATTTATTCTAATACACCTAGAATACACCTGTAACTGTAAATTTGATGAAAAGAAACTAATATGCAACAGTTATTACACAATTTTTCAAAAATATACAAGGTGAATGTCCATGTTTTGGGCATATTTACTGTTTATATGTTCACTTTTATTAGGAGTTTTCTTCAAAACACTATTCCCCCCCACAACCATGTTCCAAATAACATAAAGCTCCCAAAACATTGAAATATTGATTAAAAACAGTGAATATTGATCAACATTCCTGCGACCAAAAGTGCTCCCGTTCTTTACAGGCGCACACGTTGAACATCCTGCAGGGCTAAATGGGCTCTTTCTCTTCGTATTGAGCAGACAAATCGATTGGTATTCTGCATATCTGTGTAGCTCCTATGGGCCAGTAGAGACCAATAAAGACCGTCTCCCCCAAAGCAGCTCCTCTTCTCTCCTTCAATCTGACGAGAGAAACAAAACCTAAAGAGCTCATTGATCACCAAGATGGTGAGGAAGGTCTCTATTGACACAGAAAAACTGCTGTTTTTGGACTGAATACAGCTAAAACAACAAAGTTAAGTCAGCAGTTGTAACTGTAAATGTATATTGGTGTGTTGTTATTATTAGTCGCCTAATAACTATGTCAGTTTTGTCAGTTGAATGATTTGAGTTACACAACTGAACAGAGCTGAAGCTAAGCTTTCTTTAGAGTGGTCGGACTGCGGTGTGGGATGAGAGGAGAGATATGTGGAAGGCAACTTGTGCAGCCATGTACAGTGATTACAGAGTGATTTATGTTGTGATATAAGTTTGTGTAGATGCTTGGTGTTTGATGTGTGTTTGGTGTGCACGGAGGTGTCTGGTATGCATAGGGTGAAAAGATAATCTGATCGCACATGATTTCTCATTTGCATTTTGAGGCGAAAATCTATCGTCTGGGCTTACGTAAATTCAGAGTTTCTAGCCTTCTGCAAAACAGTCTGAAGACTTCAGCAACACATCTCTTAATTCAACAAGCTTCTTAATTTGAGTGTTTCTTGCCTTTATGTGCTACACTATTTAAATTGGACAAAATATGAGACAGTGATTAATTTCCTTTTTTATGTCTTTGTTCTAAATCAAACAGCACAGAAACCAAAGGCCCAACTGAGTGCTGACAGGAGAACTATTCCAGCAGGGGGCAGTGTGACCCTGAGCTGCTCTGTGAACCCGTCATCTGGTTGGAAATACTTCTGGTACAGAGGAGAGAAAACCTCTGAACCCCTGAACACACAAGATGCTGCCTTCATCTCAGATGGACCAATCAGTGTCTCACAGGGAGGACTCTACTGGTGCAGAGGAGGAAGAGGAGACCCAGTTTACTACACAGAGGACAGTGATCCAGTCGGTAAAGAACAAAAAGGCTATTTTTCAATATGATTGAAAAACAAATGCAGAAATAATACATTGTGTGTTTAGGTGTAATGATTAAGACTGAAGAATGATTAACACTAAAACATTGTGTTTAATGTTAAACCTTTTCTAATTTTTGTGTTTGGGCCTTTTGATCATGAGCCGTTACAAACAGGGCTGTTGTGACTCTGCAAACCAGCTGGCCTGAGATATACTATGGAGAGAAGATCACTCTGAGATGTGAGATCAAGGACGGAGGAGACACTGAGTGGGAGTATAAGTGGTTAACACCCCACTCAGAGAGATTTACAAAACACACATACGGAGTTATCAGCGCTACTGTTTACAGTGGTGGGAACTACTGGTGTATGGGTGAACACAAAAAGAAATTATATTCAACAGAGTGGAGTGATTACTTCATGCTGAGAGTGTTGGGTAAGTTGGACTGCACTGATTCATTGTGAAGATGTCATGATTTGAACTATCAATTCAGCGACAAACTGTGTGTTGTTGTTTTGTGTGTGTGTGTGTGTGTGTGTGTGTGTGTGTGTGTGTGTGTGTAGCATTCGAGATGTAGTAAAATCTGATATATTCACACAGTGTTGGGCAGTTACTCGGGGCGGAGCTAGACTCTCAGCACATGGAACAAAACTGTTTCACAGAGAGCTGTGAAGAAGGTAGTAGCATCACAAAAAGGACATATTAAAAATAAGTCATTAACGTGGGGCAGGCTACACGCTCTGCTGCTGATCACATGGCAACACGTGAACAACATGTGAATGAGGAGTGCTGGTCACAGTGCTGACAAATATGTTCGGTCCTGCGTTAACGCACTGTATCAGTTATTAGAGTGATTAGTGTTTAGATGCGCCAGAAACACAGTGATCACAATGTTGCCTAATAAACCAAATTCTGGTTTTCAAAAAAGGAAAGAGAGGAAAGACAACGAAAAGGATGTTAGAAAGTTACTTGTTGCTATAGTTAATCTGTAACCCAGTTTTTCACTAAGAAAGGTTGGCAGCCTTTAGTCTGTGAGTTATATTAACCTGTTGGCTTGATGTCCACAGTGAAATAATCTAGCTAGCTGCAGACTCAGTGACAGTGAAGAAGGTGAGCAGCACTGTGTGAATGACAGGCCAGTTAGCATCATGCCAGGGAGTCTGTGGGGATTTCTCTGTCTCTCTTGCTCTTTTTATCATAATAAAAAGAAAATGAAATATTTATTAATGACAGAAATTCAAACACAAATTATTTTCTCACATAATGATCATTATGAGATAAAATAAAAACAACCTCCTGTCTGTACTGGATGCTGGACAGTTGGAAACAGTGAGTAGCTCACCTGTAATTTACAGACAATATTAAAATAATAGTTTGATACATTCATTTAGATTTACTTATGGCTGTTAAATGACCGTTCAAAGATTGCCATAAGGACATTTTTATGGTGGCTTTTAATCTTGCATCAAATAGTGAACTGCATACTGTTTGCAGACTTGCATGTACAAATCACCAGCAGTAAATATTGTGCCAGCACTAGTGTTGAACTACAAGAAACAAGACATTTGCAAGCCTTTAACTCGAGTTATGTAAAGCTTTTGATGGGACAGTTAGGTCCTAGAGATGTGGTGACAACAGCTACGCAGAGGGGGCCAATTACATCTTTTGTCATGGGCCCAAAGTTTCTGGTGGCGCCGCTGTTTCCACGATCTGCCTTTTCAGAGAGATCGCGCTCAGTTTCTGTGGCTCATACACGCAGTTCAACATCGCAAGTCAGCTGCCTGCGTCCTCCGCTGTCTACAAAGGAAACACTGTAACTGTTGGGCCTCGTAAACATCAAAGTTCCCCGTGTGCCCCGCTGCTCTGCCTTAACTCTCTGGGATTTACGGAGTTTGCTGATGAACAGAAAGTTACTTGTTGCTATAGTTACCGGTGACCGTGGCTAACTAGCTGCTGTTATATAATTAGCTCAGTTAGCTTAGTGGTCATAGCTGACTCAGCCCGGACTGGCAGCACCAGGGGAGAGTTTTGTGTTTAACGTTACACCTGTTAGTGAAGCACTGCAAGGTTTCAGGCAGGATAGAGCGGCATGAACGGGACTGAACACAGAGACCAACAGGGAATATATTACCGAGGTGATTTACATCATTTACTTTTTGCTAAACCGCTAACTGTGTCTGTAGCTAGTTAGTTTGGTTAGCCGTGCTGCCAGCTGTCCTTTATTAGCTGAGTCAGCCCCGGGGTGCAAAGAGTCAAACCTGGAAAGAAAACCACCTCGGTCCTGTAACGTTATTCCCTGCTGTCAAAATTGGCCTCTGTCGGTTTGTGTTGGGTCCCGGTCCGGCTGCAGTCATGACAGGGGGGTTAACGCACTTTAAGATCTGCAACAAGTCCCTCCCTGTCTTTGTGTCTTTAAATGTGCAGAAGAAAACAGCACATTCTTTCATGGGAAAATTAAATTTAAAAAATGACATATTACAAAATAAATCAGTCCTTTTAAATCAGGCTATATTGTATATGATTAGTAAAGTAGTGTTATTTTTCTCTTTTAAACAAATAACTTGCAAAATAGTCTTGAAAACCAACAAGAAAATGAATCGTGATAAGTTCGTGAAACGTAATCCTGCCTGAAATAAATTGAGATATGATATTGTTGTCATATCGCCCACCCCTAGTTGAAACACTTTTTTTTCACTCTTCAACACTGAAACACAGGTTTTGTCAAAGGTCACAAATGTAGCATTCAGTAGCTCTGTAGCCAATTATTATGCAATGACATTTTATATAATAATTTTATTTTATGAATGAGTTTCTACATTTGTGCAAAACCTGAGAAAGAGCCTGAAAACTTGAGCAACACATGCTGCATCTTAAATCAAAGAATCAAAACAACAGCATGCTTCATTAAGTTATATTCGTTCATTATTCATCCTCCCTGCAGGTCCCTGTTAAGCCATTCCACGCTAACCGCTTCACCTCCACTCCCCTCCTGCTCACTTTGTCCCTCGGCCCTGTCACGGTGACTCTCTCCCTCTGCTTCGCTGTCCAGCCTCCTCCTCCTCTGCCTGGCAGCGGCCTTATCCTTTACTCCTTCAAGTGCCTGCGGCTGCACAATGTCGGGTACTGCAGCTGACGTTGAAGCTACTGAAGCCCCGGTAGCAAACTTATCCGTTATTTTGGCACGTTTGGTGGCATCAGTCTCAAGATTTATTTTTATTTCTTTGGCCCGCAACTTCCCCCTTTACTGACACAAGAAACAGAGGGCAGAGGGGGAGGGAGTGGGTGCTAGTCACAGATGTGGGCCAGCCCAGTGTCACTAGGCCTGTAGACAAATGAACCAATGTGCTGCTGTCTGTGCTTTATGGGCCGGTCGTTGGCAACAGTTATACAGTTATATGAATAAATATCTTATATTAGCGCCAGATAACCAGTCCAACCCCTGGAGGTCACCCTCTACAGCAAAACTGCCAGCAAGTCAGACCTGCACACACGCACAACAGCAGACCGTCATTTTCGCACAGTCACAGACCCACATTCACAATGCTGAACCAGAACCAAAGACACTACCATAAAATACAGGCGGCATTATCATTACTTATTCCTAATTCTCATCATTTCAAGTTTTAAGTTTGAACTTACTCTATTTTTAGCAAAGACCTCCTTTCCTCTTGCTCATGTTGACTGTGAATGAAATGTAAACTAAATTCAATAAAGTAGTAGTTTCTAGTGGTAATGAAATGCCAAAGTATGATGTTTGTTTTGATTGCTGTGTCAAAATATTTCATCTTGCAAATTTGGTGAATTGTTCTCCTGGATAGTTTCAGTTGAGATAAACACAAGAGAGAGAGGTTTAAAACGGGACCAAAACTGAATGTATTATTTTCCTCCTGGGCTACACAGGCAGTAATTTCCTTGTTTTATGTCTTTGTTCTAAATCAAACAGCACAGAAACCAAAGGCTGAACTGAGAGTTGACAGGAGAGACTTTCCAGCAGGGGGCAGTGTGACCCTGAGCTGCTCTGTGAACCCGTCATCTGGTTGGAAATACTTCTGGTACAGAGGAGAGAAAACTTATAAACCTCTGAACACACAAGATGCTGTCCCTTCATCTCAGATGGACAAATCAGTGTCTCACAGGGAGGACTCTACTGGTGCAGAGGAGGAAGAGGAGACCCAGTTTACTACACAGAGGACAGTGATCCAGTCAGCATCAACAAAATTAGTGAGTTTGACATTTGTTTTTTTATGGATATGCATTGCATTCACCTAGGAAAAAAAAATGTAGACACCTTATCGCGTAATTACCAGAATCGCTGAACTACACTACAGGAGAAGTGGACAATGATTGCACTACTGAATTTAATCTTCTTTTATTTATTTCTCTATATGAGTCACTGGGAAATATTGATGTTACTTAATGTGGATGGCATTAATATTTGTATGTCAACATTGACTGTGGTCAAGAGAGCTACGCTTTGTTTTGTGATGCGTGAAGTTGGTATTTACTAGGCATTATGGTAACATCACGTTACAGCAGATTTTACAAATAAAAGTGAGCTTCTGGTGAACATATTGTAATATTCAACGGGTGTGGCAGGAATGAAAGACTAAATGAAATATCTAAATAAAGAATAAATGATTAAGACTACAAGAGTATCTAAAAAATGTTTAATATTTTAACTGAATTTTCTCTAAATTCACTTTGATGTTAAAAGAAAACCTGTTTCCACTGAATCATTTCACTTCAGAGTGATTGCAGACCACCACAGCGTCCCTCAGTCAATAGCAGAGCTATCTGATGTAGGATTTCAAAATTAAAGCTTATATTTCACTTCATTTCACTTCAGAGAGAAAGTGATGACTATAGAGGCTTATGTGAATTTCAAAATGTACACACACACAATATATATGTCACTTGGATATGTTTTTGTTTTCAAAGGAAAGGCACATTGTTTATTGATCAGCTGATCAGAAACACAGTGTAGACATTGTTAATGTTGTAAATGACTCTAGTTGCTTCAAACGGATGATTTTTAATGGAATATCTACAGAGGCCCATTATCAGCAAACATCAGCCCAAATGGCACGTTGTTTTTACTAATGCAAGTTTATCACTTTATAAGGCTAATTGATCATTAGAAAGACATTTTGCAGCCATGGTAGCACAGCTTAAAAACTGTTGTGTTGATTAAAGAAGAAATAAAACTGGCCTTCTTTAGACTAGTTGAGTGTCTGAAGCATCAGCAATTGTTCCATTACAGGCTCAAAATGACCAGAAACAAAGAACTTTATTCTGAAACTTGTCAGTCTATTCTTGTTCTGAGAAATGAAGGCTATTCCATGTGAGTATTTGTCATAGATCTGAAACTCTCGTACACCATTGTGCAAAGAAAAATACATATCTCAGACCAGCCAATAAAGAGAAAAGATTAGGGCGTAATCTTTCCTACATCAGATAGCTCTGGTATTGACTGAGGGACACTCACACGTCACTGTGAAGTGAAATAAGTCAGTGGAAACAGGAGGATTTCTTTAAACATTAATCTGAATTCAGAGAAAATTCAGTGAAAATGTCAGACATTTTTCAAAAATTTGTGTAGTCTTAATCATTTATTTATTTCATTATTTCATCTTTCATTTCTGCCACACACATTTAATATTACATTATGTTCACCAGAAGCTCACTTTTATTTTGAAATCTGCTGTGACACGATGTTACCGCAATGTTGACATACTGATATTAATGCCATCCACATTAAGTGACATCAATATTTCCAGAGTCTCATACAGTAAAAGGGGAAAAGCAGATTAAATCCATGAGCTCAATCATTGTCTTTCACTGTAGGTCAGCGATGACTGATAGTCTAACTAGTCTTCCTTAACTTTATTGATAATTAGGAGTTCCTGATCTCATCATTATAACATCTGTTTTCGTAATTACGAGATAAGTTGTCTGATTTTTTTTCTTTGCTGAATGTAATGTGCTTCCATAATTTTTTTAACATAATGTAAAAAATGTTGTATCCATAGCTTTTTAATTAATAAATCAATTACGTTTTGATGTAGATTCACCATTTGTATCCTTTCTTCTTTTATTTTTGTATCCTAACTGGGTATTTTTTGTGTAAACAGTGTCCAACAGGGCCGTTGTGACTCTCCAACCCAACTGGACTCAGATCTTCAGTGGTGAGACGTTCACTGTCAGATGTGATATCAAGGGAGGAGGAGACACTAAATGGACGTATGAATGGACACCAGACAAATTAAACAGACCTACAACAGACAAAGAATACAGGATCATCAGAGCTACTGTGTCCCACAGTGGAGACTACAGCTGTAAGGGTAGAAGAGACTCATATTCCTCAACAGAGTGGAGTGATGTCATCAAATTGACAGTATCATGTAAGTTGGACCGTCTGTCATCTGTAATGAAAATGTAAAATGTAAATAACGCAACAGAAAACAACAACAATTATGTCGCTCTCTTCAGGTCACACAGTAACAAAGACACTATCATAAAATACAGGCGGCATCATTACTTCTTCCTAATTCTTACCATTTCAAGTTTTAACTTAACCTATTTTCTCCTTTCCTCTTGCTCATGTTGACTGTGAATGAAATGTAATCAAAATTCAATAAAGTGGTAGTTTGTAGTGGTAATGAAATGCCAAAGTATGATGTTTGTTTTGATTGCTGTGTCAAAATGAGGAAAATATTTCATCTTGCAAATTTGGTGAATTGTTCTCATGGATAGTTTCAGTAGAGATAAACACAAGAAACACAGGAAAAGAGAGAGAGGTTTAAAACTTGACCAAAACTGAATGTATTTCTTGCCTGTGGGGCTGCACAGACAGTAATTTCCTTGTTTTATGTCTTTGTTCTAAATCAAACAGCACAGAGACCAAAGGCTGAACTGAGCGCTGACAGGAGAGACTTTCCAGCAGGGGGCAGTGTGACCCTGAGCTGCTCTGTGAACCCGTCATCTGGTTGGAAATACTTCTGGTACAGAGGAGAGAAAACCTCTGAACCCCTGAACACACAAGATGCTGTCTTCATCTCAGATGGACAAATCAGTGTCTCACAGGGAGGACTCTACTGGTGCAGAGGAGGAAGAGGAGACCCAGTTTACTACACAGAGGACAGTGATCCAGTCAGCATCAACAAAATTAGTGAGTTTGATTTGTTTTTGAAACATAATTTAAAAACAGTTTTGAATCCATAATTATTAATTGATAAATAGATTTTGCTATAGATTTACCATTTTGTCATTTTTGTATCCTCACTATGAATTCATGATCATGAACAGTCACAAACAGGTCTGTTGTGACTCTGCAACCAAACTGGTCTGAAATATACTCAGGAGAGACGATCAGTCTGAGATGTGAGATCAAGGACGGAGGAGACACTGAGTGGGAGTACGAGTGGAAAAACCAGCTCATACAAACCTTTAAACGACAGTGAATACAGGATTAGATCTGCTTACTCATCCCACAGTGGAGACTACAGGTGTAAGGGCAGAATGAAAAGTGCACAGCAGTCTTCAACAGACTGGAGTGATCCTGTCAAATTAACAGTATCAGACAGTGAGTCACATCACATTTCTCTCAAAGTGAATATTATACAGTTCATTTAAAGGTTGTTACATGTTTTTATTTGTAAAAATCCCTCTCCAACAGATAGACCCCAGCCTGTCCTCACTGTGTCTCCATCCTGGCTGAGTCCTGGAGCCTCAGTAACTCTGAGCTGCAGAGTTAAAGATCCATCTGCAGGATGGAGGTTCTTCTGGTTTAAGGCTGTTCCCAAACTATCAGCCAACTACTACGACCAAGAGCTGCTACCTGGCAGCAGCAACGGGACTGAACAGGATTCCTACATCGTTCATGGACAGACACACACAGCAGGATATAAGTGCAGAGCTGGAAGAGGAGATCCAGTGTATTACACTGATGACAGTGAACCAAAGTTTGTCTGGTCTGCAGGTCAGTTTGTTTCTGTCTGTGCTTCTCTCAAGATGTTTTGTCTTCACCTCGGTTCATCCACTTTCTGTCTGTGACCAACATACAGTATCTTTAAAACTAACACTTATACTGACAAATAATTGGCTGTGTACATTCATGCTCCCCCAACAGAAGAAATGTATTGATTGTGGTGACCTTGTGATCTTTCCTCTCTCACCAGCATCAAGACAAACTTTCTGCTTTCCACCTTACTGGGTGATTTTACATACTGGACTGGGAGGATTTCCTTGTTTCCTTCTGTCTTTATACTGTTTTCCTTTTATTAATTCATCTGATAGCATAAAAACACCAAAAAGAGACATTTTGCTGAAACTTTATTTCTTTATTTCAATGAGTACTTTTACTTTGGATACTGAAGCTCATCTTACTGCTTATACTTTACTGACACAACAGGCAGGACGTGTAGTTAGAAGACACCTGGTTAGCGGTCAGGTAGGTGTGAGACAGACAGAGGAGTGAAAATCAGTTAATGACAAACCAAAGAAATCAGCAGGTTAATGGACAAGTTGAACAAACAGAGACGACTTTAACAAATAAGAGGAAAACACTGACTGTGTCTAGAGAGACAATGCAGCACGTTTCAGTTTGAAATACTCACCTCTGTATCTTTGAAAGATGGCAGGTGAAAGTAGGTAGTTTCCCACTTTACAGACAACAGCAGCTGTAGTCACTTGGTTGTTTATCATTTAAAATAAACTCAGATTGTAGCAAGTTTTCAAGTAGAAACCAGTTTCACCAAAACACTGCACCTTGTTTTAATGTTTGCACTAATACTCAGCAATAAAGGAATATTTGCGTTGTAGCATTTTAAATCTTAAGATTTCTGTTTGCTTTGACCCATTATTACATGTTGTTTTTCAGATTTTCATTCATCAGCGTCTCTCACAGTGAGTCCTGACAGAGTGCAACACTTCACCTCTGACTCTGTCTCACTGAGCTGTGAGGGAAACTCTACTGAGTGGAGAGTGAGGAGGTTTACTGAGGACGACTACCCGTCATACTCATCATGTCGCTCCTACTGGGGCACAATGACTGGATCCACATGCAGCATAAACAGTAACCAGCAGAGTGATGCAGTGTACTGGTGTGAGTCTGGATCAGGAGAGTTCAGCAACGCAGTCAACATCACTACAGAGTATGGTTTCATTATGTTTTCTGTGCTGTATAAATTATTTTAAACATCATATTATGTGTTTCAACATACTGAATATTAGATGTTGTGTACATTTACACTGAGGAGGATGATGTACTGACAATCTGACAAGAGTTTGGCCCATTACTGCTTCATGGTATCTGAGTAATTAACTATGAACCAAAACCTTTTATCTATTTACTGTAGATTTAACATATTTTATAATACTTGAATTTTAATGTGAGTTTTTAATCATTACTAAATAACATCAACATTTAACATTTGTACATAAAAAAGTTAAAATAAGAAAATCTCTTTTGTTACATTTTGTTGTCTTTAATCATTCACTTAAAATGCTCAAGATTTATGTCATTGATTTGTTTTTCCTAAAGATTATTACACAACAAATATTATTAAATCAGGTAGAAAATCTGACGTCCTCTGCACTGCAGTATAATTCAGTCATGTGCTGATCAAACAGGTAATGCCAAATAATTGAAGTTGGTCCAGAGCAGAAGTTTCTGGTGTGCAGTCAGTTTCTTTAATTTAAAACATCTTTGGTTTTTATTTAAAAAACTGCAAACAATATTTCCTGACCATGTCAATATTTCACAGATGAGATTTTTAGTGTGTTTTGCCCTTAAAACTAAAAATTTTAACCTTCTCACTGGTATTATTGTGTCAGTTTCATCCACTTTCTGTTTCATATGTACCCATTAACAAAGCCATAGACTTGACTTATCATCGACTGCAGTCAAACCACAAGTGTTTCCCTGAGGTTTAAACCATTTTGTAAACCACTCCCTAAAATCTATACTGGCCACCAAATCTTTTCAATTGTTTTCAGTAACATAGTAAGTATTTAATAAAACAGTGATTTTAACCATGTACAAATGTCACAGTCAGTTTTTATCTCATTCTGTTTCCAAAGAGAGTCACAGTCACATGTCTCTCCTGCTGAGGCTGAGACACATTTCATCACCTTACTGTGACGATGACTGGATGTAGCTATACAGAAGATTTGTGTGGGTTTGATCTGTCCTTACCGTAAAACTTTAATGAATAGCCGAGTCCCAAATAGCAGCCAACCCCGATTACTGGTGTGGGTAAACATTTTGACAAATAAAAGCAGGTCTCGATTAGACGCCTGGTCTGTTTTTACAGAAGTTCTTTGGATGTATAAAACCACTTAAAGCTCGTGGGGGTCGCCCTCTTTAGCTGCTTCTAGGCTGCATAGATTGTGAATACAATTTTTGTTGGTATGTACGTGCTGCACATCGTTGGATCAGTTAGATTCTCCAAAATTTAATCTGTGATCTCTTCTCATCGTCCTCCATCCAGTTATTCTGAAGTTCTGCAGCAGCTGATCTCTGACTGAAACCTCATATTCTGTTTTACAGATGAACATATTATCCTGGTGAGCCCTGTCCGTCCTGTGACTGAGGGAGATCCTGTTAGTCTCAGCTGCAAGTTCAGGACAGAAAAATTAGTTTCAGACGTGTTTTTCTATCGAAGTGACAAACTGATTCAAAATGATAGCAGAAGGGAGCTGAACATCTCTGCAGTGTTGAAGTCAGATGAGGGTTTCTACAAGTGTCAACACTCAGGAGAAGAGTCAGCACAGAGCTGGATGTCAGTTAAAGGTGAGTAGGATTAAAACAACTGCTGCATCTTCTTCTGTGTAAACTGTGTTTCTGTCTGAGAAAGAAACATGGTCAAATACTGACCTGAATCTGAAGTAGCATCAGTTTCAGCTGATTTCACCTGTTGGAGCTGGAGAAAGTCTGCATCAGTGGTTGTGACAGTCATGTTTATTGTGAATGGATAATTTCACACTGTACTCTGTTATATAGTGTACTATAAGTACTCATGTGTGTCAAAACATTACATGACATTGAGACTGGGATTTATGTTGTTTATCTACGTGCATATGTGTTTATACCTCTGCATTTGTGCTTGAATGTGTTGTAGTTGTGACATGACTAAAATTTGTAATAAAGCACATTTTGTTAATGAAAAGCGCTTTAAGCTATAAGTTAACAGTTATTTATTATTTATTTATTTATATCAGTGTCCAGACCTGAAAGCTCTTCAGTTCCTGTACCGTTGATTGTTGGGCTGGTTTGTGGAATCGTACTTATTCTTCTTCTGCTCCTTTTGTATCGCTACAGACTGTCCAAAGGTGAGACCTTTTCTTCTTTTATTAGATATTATGTGATTTAATTATTCAAACACACGTGTTCTGATCTCATGACACAGAATAGCAGAATAACAACTTACAAAACCAAACCATGTAACAACAAATGTCTTTTTCACAGATTCCTGCTCCATCAGGTTGGTACAACACTCCCTTCTCTAATTTTGAACACAGCAGCAACATTTCTTGTTCCTTTGTATATGTATTGTGTTTGATTCATGTTGTAGGTCAATCCAGTCTGAGAGCACTAATCGAGGCCCTGACACAGTTTATGTGGTCGACCAGAAGGAGGCTCAACGTGATGAATACTCCACCCTTCTCCATGGTCAGCATTTAAACCTTTGATTATTTTATACATTTATTTATTTTACACATACACATGTAGGCTGCACATATATACATTTCAGGAGCCATTTAAAGCTAATCAGAATATGTTTAATAATTGTCATGGAATTAAATTGATTAATCTACTCTGGGCTTTATTTTCACTGCTCTGTAGGTGATATTTGTCTCTATGAAACAATCAAAGGCTCCAAAGAAAATGAAAATGGTAGTACACACCTTGTTATTCATCCTCTGAAAGTGAAGTTCATATGTTTGTGTATATATATAATACTGTATAAACACACACAGCAGACAGGCTGCCAGCTGCTTTCACACCTGTAGTTTGCAGGAATTTGGGGTCTTATCAGATGGTGCGGGCCGGAGCGAAGCACGTCACCTTCATAATGGGGTTCCTCACCAGCTGGACCTGTACTATTGTTTTGTTCATCCTCTGCGAGTCCTGCAGGACTGTTTCTTGACCCAGGGGTTTTGTTAACAGGAAGGTTATGGAAAGTTTACTCAGTTATGTGCAGAGGGAATGAAATTCTGGTCACCACGCCACAATTAGTATCATGCAATTAAATTGATGAATCTCAGCATGGTTTGATTTTCACTGCTCTGCAGGTGATGATGCTCGTCTCTATGAAACAATCAAAGGATCCAAAGACACTAAAAATGGTACAGTACACCTTTTTATTCATCCTCTCAAATTTAAATTGAACATTTTAAATATGAGCTTATGTTTTTCTTAAAGTAAGCACATTTGGTTGCCAGAGCACTTGATAATATTTATTAAAATTGAAAAATGTGCCAACTATTGAGCCACGGATTGCCATGAAAGTTTGTAAAGACATTCATGTTCCACAGAGGATGGAGCTGAATGACTTTGATGACTTTTTTCAAATACTTTAGTTTATTACCAGAAATAACACCAAAAACGTTTAGAACATTCTTAACAAATGTGCTGCCAACAGCATTCAGCCCAAAGCACAGCAGCTTCACAGGTCTGCTTTCATGGACTCTTAGTCTCGTTTATTAACAACAGACCTTTGATGGCACATGTGATTAATAATGATAGAGTTACTTCAAAGTTAGTAAGTTTGCATTAAGTTCTACATGTGTTTGTCTGTCTCTTCCACATGTGCAATCATTAATGTAAATGTATTCTGGTTTATGTTATTTCTATCCGTAGAGAAGAGTGTTAGGTCACCTTGAACAATTAATTAAAGGTCCAACTAGAATTGCAAAATCTGATATTTACCAGAACGAATAACTAAAAGCTAAAATTTAATAACTGGGTTGTCTGATTATAACTTAACCCTATGTGCAAGAAAGTTGACTAAAAATAAATTTGGAAATAAGGCAAGTAAGACAAAGATTTTTCAGTGCATACCCAGATCTAAGCAAGAACAGTTTGTTAGTGAAATTAACACATTGAACTGGGATTATATATTGTCATCTGATCAACTGGATATGGGCTGTAAATCTTTCTCATCATTAGTCAATTTAGTGAGGGAAAGATTTAATGTGAGAGTCCACAAAAAAATGTGAGAAACATAATAATTTACCCTGGTTTAATGAAACGGTGTGGAAATTGTTGAAATCGAGAGATACTGCGCTTAGGAAGGCACTTAAAACAGGAAGGGACACTGATATGTTGGTATATAAAGGTCTTAGAAATAAGGTTGTAATTGAGCGACTAACATCGTTTCTTACACAAGTAAGTTTGGTCTACATTGTGTGCAGTTTGGCTTTATAATAAATAATTCTACAGAAACTGCTACCTTGCACTTGATAGAGCAAATTAAATCTAGGCTCGACAAAGGAGGAGGAATTAGTGCTGTATTTATAGACCGAAGTAAAGCATTTGATACAGTTGATCATGACGTGTCAATATCAAAGTTCTTCAAATTAAATTTTTCATCTAGAATCTTTATAGACTCTGTAGCATGAATGTTCACATATAGTTTAAACATCAGTTTAGTATGTGACAGAGCAGGTCATTTGAGGATAGAGACCTTTGATTAAACTAGGTTGTTTGAAAACAGAAGACCAGCCACAGTAGAAGGAAACTTAATACAAATGAGAGTCATTAGAAGTGGCAAGAACCAGCTGTTTGACAGGGAAAGATCACAGATAGGCAAAACAATCCTCAAAGTGTGCACGGTCATAAAGTTGACCCTGTTTCACTGAGAATGTTTGAGGATAACAGGAAGGAGCATTAAGAGGTGCCAGATATTTTTGATAAGGGAAACGCTGTGTTTTTACCTAATAAGGATTTAGTTACTGCACAATTTCTAAGACGTGGCATGTTCAGGGGTTATAAAAATCAAATGTAGGGAGAGGCAGTTAGTTCCCTCTTGGAGCGAGAGATGGGGGGAGCTGTCGAATCATCCACTGACAGGTGAAAATGCCCTTTAAATAAGACTAAATTCTTTAATAGATATGTCTCAAAAGATAATACCTTTTGAAGAATATTTAATATCTTAAGTCATTTTTAATCTGGAACAGAAGTGTTTTGCCCGAGCATTTTGTTATTTGATCCCTTTGTAAATATTTCACCTTTTCTTATTCTGTAAATAAATTGTTTTATCATTTTTAATCAGTCTAATCGATTGATTATTACTTTCTCTGAGGAAAACAAAAAAGTCACCACAGTGGCTTCATCAATCGGGTCTTAGTCTGAATGTAAATAAGACAAAAGGTATGTTTTTTTCTAACTCCTTGGCACAACCTACTCTCACTGACATTTTAGTTAATGGTGAAAGGATTGACATAGAGACTGATTTGAAATATCTTGGTGTGACCTTGGATCCAAATTTGAATTTTAAGAAACATGTCTAAAATATGGTTAAACCATTAAGTACAATGTAGTTAAATGTAGACATATTAGAAACTGTCTATTTTTGGTGCAGCTAGAATATTTATGCATGACATGATCCTTTCACACACGTCTTACTGCATTACATGTTGGGAGCAGGCTGGTGAAACAAATGTTAAACCTCTGGGGTCTTTGTATAAACAAACTCTCAAAAATCACTATCATCACTGCAGAATACTTCAGAAATATAATTTGTTTAGTTTTGATAATTTTATGTTATTTTCTAATTTGTGCTTAGTATATAAAACTGTAAATGCTTTGCTCCTCCTCCATTGTGTGATTTTGTGTTTACTCCCTCAGTAAAATCAATTAAGTCTTTCAGGATCTCCTCTACTCGAGACTGTGTCATACTATAAAAGCCACAAACCAGTGGAACACCCTGCCTGACGATGTAAGGAGCAGCAACTCCATCAATATGTTTAAAGCAAAGTTGAAATGGCAGTTAAAAGCTACTCAGCTTTGCGATCACTAAACCAGATATTTTATCTGAAATTTTTTGACCTGCTTTTATTTTAATTGACTGGTAAATGTTTGTTATGTTTCATTGAGAGTAGTTAACATTGTACATCTTGTGTCTTTTTCTGTGTAACCTTGTCTGTTTATGTAACTTTGTTTGCTGTTGATTTGTGCTGGGGCTGAGCGATGTGGCTCGAGGTCGTGTTGAATTAGCTTGAAGCTGTAATCTGGTACAGTGCATCAAATAGTAACGTTTGTTTTACTGTACGCTGTCCCTTTTAAACAAAATTTAAAAAAGGTTTTTGTCAATGAAATTTAATAGGTTGAAAATAATTAACTCATGAACAAAAAAATTTAAATAAGATGTTTTTGTCTTGAAACTTCAAAGTTTAAAATACGTGTCAGAGCATACTGGAGGTGCTGTAACACACATGTTCCCTTGACTTTAGCTAAATATAACTCTGAATAACAAACACTTAATAATTAAGACAAGGCAAGTGATATTTACTTGAATGAAGTCAAACAGCCTTGTACAGTCAGCACTAGATAATCTAATCCATACTCAAAACAAGTGAGATGGGATTAGATTTCTGTAACTAAAGAATATGTATATTTCAGATGCAGATGAATCCCAGGATGAAGATTTTCTTTGACTGAACTTAAAAACACTGGGAAGAAAGGTGAGTACTCCAGATACATACAATAAATAGAAATATTTTAGAGATGTTTGACCTGAAGTGCCAATTGATTTATTGGTTATTTTAACAGGGAAGCAACATGAACCAGAGGAGAGCTCTGTTTACTCTGAGGTGAAGATAGGAACCCCGAGTACAGTCAGTTACAACAGGCCTGCTCAGAGTTTGGATTAAAATGTGTCAGATCACCACACAGTTTAACTTTGTCTGTTTCATATTCATACAGAGAAATAGGCGTATCATTCCTTTTCCCTAAAGGAACATTTGTCAAAAAAGTACCCTGTACATAACTTTACCTTTAACAAGCTTAAAGTACAGTGAAATGATGTGTCAGTGATCCCCCGCCCCCAGGACATGAAAGGTTGGTGATGGCACAACCACCAATGTGTCCCTGGGCAAGACACTTAACTCCTAGTTGCTCCAGAGGAGTGCGACCCCAGATATATATTGTAAGTCGCTTTGGATAAAAGTATCAACTAAATGAATAATTGTAAAGGAACATTTTTGTCACTAGAGGTGCAGAAAAGTTCTTTTAGAGGTTCAGACAAGAAGGTACAAAACTGTACCAACTTCAAAGGTACAGTCCTCGTACGCTGCTAGGGTACAGCTGGAGCGACCAAGCATTTGTACCTTTTTAGGTCCATTCCTGTACCTCAATTTCTGTGTGTGTGTGTGTGTCTCATTTGTTTCAATTACATTTGCATGTAATAAACTTAAACTGAATAGTTTTTTTCACATTACATGCACACGTTTTCCTCTGTCTCTTTAAAAATGTATTGATATGCATCATGTTTTTTATTATAATTTTAAAATCTTTTTGGTTATTTTATGTAGCCTATCAATAAAATTTTTTTCCAGCAGTAAACTGTCGGTTGTGTTTTTAATTTGGGGGGGGGAAACCGGTCAGTGTTGATAATGTGGGGGGCCGCCACACTGAAATAATACATTACATTTACTGTAGAGATCATCCAGCTTGATCACTGCGCCTTTATTAAGGCGAGGGTGTCAGCATCAATGACTGAAGTAAAATCCATTAATGATATTGCTGAGGCTGGAAATAATGTGAAGCTACACACTTTGATCACATTACAAGACTAGTATGCTACAGCTGGCATGGGTCTCAGTTATTGTTGACAGTTCAAGACATACGTAAATTAGAGAGTTACAGCATAAGAGAGAAAACGCTTAATAGCCAATGGTAATTGACATGTTGATCAACATCCTTTATCCACCATGGTCGGTGATTTCTCTTCTTTATTATTGTAGAAAACACTTTAACATACTTCAACAATCCGAAACATAAAACGGCGTTGAAACAGTATCAGATTACAGAAAAGCCAAAAGAAAACAAACCAAAAGAAAGAAGGAAATTGTGAGAGTCTATTCAGGCATCATAACGTGCGTCTGTATTACAAGGATCTTGCTAAATGCAGTCCATGGATTTTATCTTTGAGTTTGTGAACGTGCGTCGCTTTAAATGTTGCCGCTGCAAGGAATTGTGGGACGCCATTTTCTCCTTTCCTTTGGTAAAGGATGGTCCGGTGTACCCTATGCTAAAGGAGATATGAAAGAAAGCATTGAGGCTCCTTTCCTTAGCTTTTAGAGAATTCAATATCATGGCTGCCACTGAAATACTTCCGGCTCACTTCACTCATTTAGGAACCTTCGTAAGCAAAAAAGACTTTTCGGACGCAGCCCAAAGGTTGGCAACAGCCATGAAGTGGACCTGATGTTGGTTTTAAGGGACTATTTCTTCTGTAAAAATGTGTTTCAATCTAAACTGTTGACTGATCTTATTGAGAGTAACTGAGACATTTGCTCTGAAAAGACACGTTAGTGTTGGATTTTCCTTATTTGCTTGGCGAGGGACAAGGTTGTGATGTGGATGAAGTCTCTTACTGTATTGAACATTTGAGTGTAATTTGCTTTTTATAGTTTTCTTTGTTCTTTGGGCTTACTGTATTTGAATATACAGATATTCAATACTGTATTACTTGCAGTACTTACAGTGTACTATATATTTACTGTACTAAGTTGTGATTACTATCATTTTTAAATTGGAAAATGTGTTTCCTCTATACGCAAAAAAACCATTTTCTGTAACTACATGCCCTGGACGCTGTGTTCTCAGTTTTTTGATGTAGTGTCTAAAGAACGCTCTGTAGTGTTTTATCTATTGACTGGCTGTGTTTATGTTTTGAAAGCATTGTTTGATTTTGAGCACACATCAAATGGTTTTGAGACAAGTGTTTTATTTTTGCCAGAAGAGTCAGGGGTTTTGTGAATGTAGTTTAAAGATTGGGTTTTGTTTTTAAAGTCTTGAGAATATGGGTGAAGGTTTCAAGAAATGTGGCAATTGTGAAAAACTGTAATTCAGCATCAATTAATTTATTTTGTATCAGGATGAAGGCAGAAATCTCAGAGACAGACATCAAAAGTTTCCTCATGATGAGACACCACTCGGTTTAACTGTGATGCTGATATATTATGCATCATGGGGTGGACAGCAGAGAGAGGCAACAGGGAGTCCAGGCACAGAGCGCAGCAGGAATTTCACGTTCCTACATCAGTATAAAAGGATTCAGGTTGAAAATCAAAAAGTATGTGACATCTGATGAAAATCACATTTATTTAGGAGTGGAGAGCATGAGAGGTCAGAAGGTCAGAGAGCTCCTGGTGGCGCTCAGTGTTTTTAGAAGTGAGAAGGACAATAAGTCCAACAGGTGAAATTACCTGCTGATAACTGTTATGGCAGAAAATTGTGTCCTCTTACATTTAATCTTTTATGTATGATCTTTTAATATTATCATTATTATTGCTATTATTGTTATAGATAAGTATTTTATTTTTATCCTTAACCTTTCCTCTCCTATTCTCCTTATGTTGGTCTGTCCACATTTACTAGGGTTTAGGTCAGAGCTGTGAGATTGTTTTGGTGTTTCCTCTCTTGTTGTTCCTCTCCTCTCCTGGAATGTTCATTCAAGGCTGAGAGAGGATCTCTGTTCCCCAAAACATAGAAACCTACACAGTGTAAATGATGATGCATCCCTTTGCTTGGGGCCAGACGCCCGATGCCGGCCTAGTCGGCAGGTCTCTGGACCAGCTGTATGTGTGTTTTAGTTCTTCTCTGTTTATTCTCTTTTGTTAAATAAATTCTTCAAAATTGGTTGTTACTCAATTCTTTGCTCAACCCTCACCAGGAATATAATTTCCACGACAATTTTGGCACCCCAGATGGGACAGACGAGGGATTCAGACTCCGCTGAAGGACAGAAGCCGGCTTTATTATTTTTGGAAAATCCTCCCAGTAGGGAGAAGCTGTGTTCAGCGGAGCCCTGATCTTCGCTCTGTTCCAGAAAGAAAAGGAAAAAGAACTCACACGGTGAGAAATGAGTAGATTATTGAGAGAGAAAAGATAAAAAGAGTGAGATTGAACAGAGTGAAGGAAGTGGTCTTATTTCTCACGCCTGAATGATTTGCAGGAACCTCTATCTGCTTGTAAACTGACAAGTGGATGGAGAGTGGGACTGGATCAGGGGCTCACGGACAGACGTGTCCTGGTTTTCTCTGTGGTGTCCGAGGGTTTTTGGGGTTTCCAGCTGATAAGTTAGGTATGCAGCGCGTAACCTCAGACTTAACTCAACTCAGTGGACCCAGATATTGCTATGGACCCGAGTACAGACTAGCTGGAGAGAGTAGACTATGGCAAGAGTCAGAGTAAAGTAAAGTCTGACTCCACTCCCAGATTACCTTCACCAGTTGTTTCACCAGAAATTGTTGACTAAAATATTAGACATTAATGGGACAATTTGATAAGTGGGTTGAAATGGGTTTCCTGCAAAAATGGAAGCTTTAGCCTAAAACTGTTGAACCAGCTTTAGACATGTTTGGAGAGAAAGGAGAGCAGAAATGCAATAGAGCGTGCAGCCCTGTCCAGACGAAAGAAAAGTAAACAAACTGCATTTCAGATGAGTAAGACAAGAACTGAGGACAAGGAGAGCTCAGGACTGAAAATTAGAATAGATTCATTAAGGATTTGATAAAACTGATTAGCCTTTTGATGACCGATCAACTGATTATATCTTCTTTAACCGAGGTACAAATCACGGAATCCATTCCGGCTGATCCAGTCCTGGACTCCGCTCCTCCTCCTCCTACATGCTCCAGTCCCAGTCCATTAAGAAGAGTATGCCATGGGTGAAGCTGCTGCTGAAATCTGACCAGGCAGCAACAGAGAGATACCAAAAAAATTAAACATCCACTGATCCACAAAACGAAATGCGATCCAGTCCAGTAAGAAGACCACCGGTGTGCCCTGGTGCTGCTGAAATCTGACCAGGCAGCAAAAGGGAGATGAGAAACCAAGAATTAAAGGCCCACTGCCGGTGCACAGAAGGAAATGTGCTCCAGTCCAGTAAAAGTCAGATAAAGAGACACTGGCTCTCCCTCCAGATGCCCAGAGAAAGAAATGCCAGGAAAAAAAGAGGACATTGTTGAAGCCATGGCTCATGTGACCAGCCTGACTGAAACCTTCGACAGCTCCACAGACACAGCTGGAGCAGTTCGGTTAAGGTTGTCAAAGAGTATGGGCCACAATGACTGACATAAACACAGCGATGAGAAAATCAAATCAAGCTGGACTTCCACAAGATCAGCATAAAGATAAGATAAAATGTTCCTCATCATACGTCACTCCAGCCAGAGAAGAAGGAAAGCAGTTTGAAGTACGCTGAGTAGAGAGGACAATGCACAGTCCAGAATTACCACTGGACTAAGTTCTGCCCGCATGATGCAGGCCAGCAGCTGAACAGCAAGACCAGACCGAATCATGTAGGACTCTCCTAGTCGCATGACCATCACCTTAGGACTACAGAGGTCTGAAACAAGATGCGATGAACCCTGAAAGTTCTGAGTTTGATTAGTCCAGAAACTGCTGCTGGAGTAAGGAAGAGTTGTATTTCACATCATGCAAGACAGACAGCACGACAGAGCATGCTTAACATAAAAGATCAACACCAAAACAACTGTCAAAAGAAAATGATTGGTGCTGTATCAAGCCATCCTGGTACGAAGAAACGACAGTACAGAGGAAGGGGGCAAAGGGCAAAAGTGGACATTGGAAAAGAGATGTTGCACAATTTCAAAACAGACTGGCAAGAAAAAAAAAGAAAATAAATGGACTGAGCTGAAGAGGGAGGGACGGAGCCTAGTGACAGGATCCAGCCAAAAACACACTGGGTGAGTTACAACCTCTCACAGATAAAGTAAAATCTCAAACATATTGAAACTAAAATGAATACCATTGAGATCTTAGAAAGTAATACTAAACTTGAACATCCTATGTTTGTAATGAATACTGAGCACAAAGGGGTTGGGAAATTATCAGAGTAACCGTAATTAGGTCAAACCTTGCAGGTGACATCATTGCTACATTGTCTGTTTAAAACTGCCCAAGAAGAGGGGCAGATGTTGTATATATGGTACTATGTGGTGTGTGATATTCAGATTTTGATGAAACATGACAAAACACAAATAATCAGAGCACTGGGAATGTGGAGAGAGGGTGACCTCTAAGGCAAACGCACACACATGCACACAGACCTTAGAATGCAATCCACTGCACAGTAGTCTACACAGTTCAGGTGTCCAGATGAGATTACAGATAAATTATGGACAAATAATTTAGGGACAGTTAAAGAGAGATAGACAGAGAAAAAAGGCTATTTTTCTATTTATTGCAAAATATTATCTGGACGCATGGAGCTGCTGCTGTTGTGTTCTAAGTTTAGTTGCTTCAAAGGGTAGTGACATGGCTAAATCAAGTGATTTGGAGCTGGAAGGAAGGGAGGAGATGGGATTCTTACCCGGAGTCGGCTGACTGACGAGTGCCCAGTGGTGGTGTCGGAGAACCGGGATAGCAAGTCATAAACAAGTCTGTTTTGACTCACATTGTACAGAACGGATGCTGCCAGCTCATTCCATGTTGTTGAATGTTATTGTTTAACCCTTTCAAAACATGGCCCAGAAGGTTGCTCATGTGTGTCCCAAGGGACAACGTGGGCAAAAGGGGGGAGGTTGAATAAGGACTGAATGAAGGTTGCTGGACTAATAGATTTCAATAATATTCATGAATAACAGTTTTAATGCTTTAACTGTTTTTTTGGTAAAGTTTTTCCTTTAACTATTTGATATCACCTACGGTACGAATGGATGATTAACAACAACATTTTAAAGTATGAGGTTGAATCTCCTTCAAGACTAGACTTAGCAGCTGTTCAGGGTCAGAAATGGAAGGTAAACTGTCTGTGTTTTTGGACGGAGTGAGCGTGAGCATCCATCAGTCGGCGGAATCATAATAGTTCTGGCCCGGACTGGTAGCTGTTTTCCGAGGGATATAGTGTGCTATGTTAAACTTACCAAGTGTTTACCCTCAGATCAGGAACTGTAAGAAATGTTATTTGTTTTGTCTAGAGGCTGATGGTTCTCAGTAATTCATCAAATTGTACAGTTAAAAATTACAATGAGGTTCATGATATCAGTACACTGAGATGGCTGGCAGTGGTACAATCAGCATTACTTTTAAATTTGCCTCACATTTTCTCTTGTTGTTGCTGGCTTTGTACATAATGTTACTACCACTGGGGTTTGTTCCAAAATCACAATGCAGTGCAAACCTGTAACATTAGCAGAGCTGAGCTCTTGGGGTCATTTGTCATGCAGGGTAACGTTACCCACTGGGTCTTAAAATAATTTAAAAACTCATTGAATTTAATATTCTCTTACATTTATTTACAAAGGTCTTAATTTTTTTGTTGTCCTTTTCATATGATTATATAGATACAGGTAACTTATACGTTAATGTTTTGTGTGTTTTGACTACTTTTTACATTTTGTCTGACTTCCGGTCAGCTCTGCTGTACTAGTAACTTCACCACTGATCTGCATACAGTGCTCTTTCATCCTTATTTTAGCAATTTTCACAGATAACATTCTGTTCATAGTATTTACTGTTCAATCTTGGAATATACATTCAATGGTTTTCTCAAACACAGTGGCCAAACAGATTAATTGGAAAGGATTAAAGGGAAAAGAAATATTTTAAAGAAATGCTGACAAGAACTCTGTTGATCAGTAAGTATTTTAGTATACATATTATATGTGGAGGTGACTGGTAGATGAGAACGAATTTTTATGTAAAATAAAATATTTAAATAGTATATTTTAAGATATAAGGGATGCAACTTTAAAGCCTAAAAATAAAAAAATACTTTGATAGCGGTGCTGAAATAGACATGACAGCACCGGTTACTCACATAATCACTTCCTCTTTGTAGGTTTGCGAGCAAAATAAAAGCATGAGAAGCTTGTTTGCTGTAATGTTTTACTTGGAGTTGAATTGAGAGCTTTTACTTTGAAAATTTCTGAACGACATTAAAAAGAGTCTGTAGTCTGCTTGACACACCTCTGAAAGAGCCGTCAGTAAAACGATTCCCCTATATGTCCTCTGCCTGGAGATACTGGGGAAATGTTGGTACCCGCCAATGCCTATCCACGACCTGATACAGAATCCACACAGATTTGTAATAAGATGCACTGAGATTTAAGGCTGATCCAATACAATCCAGATGTGATTTGATAATTGTTCTGTTCATAATCAGTATTATTTTTTATAATTAGTTATTCATGAGTGAAATTCTATTTGTTTTGAGTTACTAAATTAAATGCTATAGAAAATTAGGTCTACTGCCACACCAACAATAGTAAACATGGGCATTGAGCACTTTTTTCAACCCTCTAAAGCATTTCTCAAAAAAGTAGAGGTAATTTTCAGAATGTCTGTTAATGACAGCTCATCAACCAATTGACTTTCTCTCTTAACAGAGGCTGTACGGAAGAACCAAGCTGCTAGCAGCGCATCGGACAACGAGATTAACCAGCACGCCATCCGCTGGTTCAACCTGGCCTCTGACCATGGAGGTGGCCGCAAAGAACGTGCCATGGCCAGAGAGGCATTAACCGTGCTAAATTTTAGATAAATCACCGTGCTAGTGTTTTGCAGCAACAGGGGCGTTTTTAGGATCTTGAAACATTGGGGGCTTAGCCCAGCCATAAAACTTCATATCTTCACATAATAATTGACCCACCCCCCACCCCAAAGTTAAGTCTGTAAAGTAGTAAACCAATAGTAAACATCTTCTACTTATACGGCACAACAAAACTCAGAACAACACTATTAACTGTGTCATTTCGATGTTGCTAAATTGTAATGTTGTGTGTAATTATTATAATATAACAACAAAACTGTGAAAGTATGGACAGGGGGGTGTAGGCCTATGTGTTTATTTATTACGATCACTTAGCAAATGACATGAATCATCTCCACCCAGCTGATGCAACTCAGCATACGCCGTAATAGTAAAGTTACCCGCATGTGCTGAGACGCAGCCAGCAGACTCACTGGTAGAGTTTTGCATTATAAACATCTAAAACCGGAATCACAATCTGGCTCTGAAGCTACAGAAGTTAACATGAGGATTTGCGTTGAGATGTCTGCCTGATTGGCAGTGTTGGTTTCAGTTTCTACCTCCGCCATGGTCTCATTTAGTACAGTCTGAAGGGGAGCACAGCAGAGTATAGATGCTGTGGGTCAGGTAGACCTTTTAAAAAGTATTATGAATTCTCATTAAATAAAGATGGTTAGTCCCATAATATTACAATTTTCTTCTGGACATAAGGAACAATGGGAACAACAACATATGTGAGATTCTGAATATGCAGAAAGTTTTGAACATGCTGACAAGCACTGTAGCATTTAAAAACAGCATCACTGATCTGTTTTAACTGAATATTCTCTGATCTAGCTCAGTGTATCTGAATATACTGTACCTGTATTTACCCTCTTTTTGAAACGCTCCATTTTAGCACCTGTCTCGTTAAAGCCCCCATCCTGAAAAACCCAGTCTGCTCTGATTGGCTTGCGAGAAAAATATGCCACTGCTTTGCAAAGATGGTACTTAAACCTTGAGTGGGGATACTCAGATGGGAAAGGCGGGGGTTTAATAAAGTTGTATCTTATTTTATCTTATATTCTAATAAGCCTGCATGTGACATAGGAAGGACAGCCAAATCTGAATGGCTTGTTGAAGCACATGTTTTGTGATCTAGGCAACCCACAAAAATCTGTCTGGGTTGTTTTATTTCACAGTTTGATACCCAAATGTATTTGCACAAGCACTGAAAAGGGGAGTTTTTCATGATGTGTCCCCTCTAGGGCTGGACGTCTAATTGAAAAGTAATTTAAACCCAAATTCCTTGCTCTAACAGCTGTAATTTTACCATTTCAGTTATTTAGTTGTTTTATTTCCTGATAAAATGTCCCCCAGTGTGTGTGTTTATGTACTTTCCCCTTAAAAAACTGTGTGTGTGTGTGTGTGTGTAGTCAGTGACTCCAAATTTAGGGGGAGTACGTCTGTTGTGTGCACGTCAACATTATCTTATCAATTAACATTTACATAATCATTTTTTGACATTTGTGAGTCTAAAAAACCACCCCACCTACAATAGATGAGCATGTTTGCTGGACAAGCCTGGTCAGTGAACTAGGAGGGCAAAAAAATCTAAATAATCATTCATTAGTTGTAATCGCGGTAAAATGTTCACTTAATCGGGATTTTGATTTTAGGTCAAATCTTCCAGGCCTAATCTAGTCCAGCCCCCTTTAAAATTACTAATCTCTGTGGATTTTATGTAATTTGGAGTTAGGACTGGAATTAGTTGGAGTTGGATTGTATTTTGGCTATAAAATCTTTGTTATTTATACCATGGTCATGGAAAATGGTTAAAATCTAAATGGCTGGCAGTAATCATCTATCAAGACAAACCTATCGCTTGTCGCTAATTAAAACGTTATCTTGTGTGTTTAGGCCGTAGAATCTCGTGTGTCTCCTGGCTTTAGCTTTATATGTAGAGTATGGTATCATGAGTGTGGTATATATCTTCTCATCTCTCTCAGGGAAAAAGCAAATCTTACTTTCTTACTATCATCATTACTAATGGTACACTACACTATGCAAGACTGATAGCAATGTCAATGTATTGAGCTTTTTAAATAAGCCACACTGTTGCTATTATTAGAGTTTAATACTTCTGCATTCATTTAAAAATAACACCTGTGTCATAGGTGTGTGGTTACTGTACGGTTACTAGAAACTAATCACCTGCACCTGCAAGTCAACTGGAGTGAAGTTTCTTGTTCCTGCAGTTGTTAAAGACAGAAATGAGCTGTAAAATGTGTTTATTAGATTGAATGTTAGTTTGGCAATTATCTACTTTGTTTTAAGTTTCTGTCCTCTCTTTTTATCTCAAACATTTCAAATAAAATTTAAAATGTGTCACTCATCCGTTCTATCACTTTCTTTGTTGAAATTCTGTGTAGGACAAATAGAAACAGTCTTTGTAACAGAGTGTAACAGTAGTTTTGACTGTCCATGCTTTTTAAATTCAAAAGAAAAAAGTAATCGAGTTTAAAATGCAAGGAAAATGAAAACGAAAGTAAAACAAGAAATCTTAGTGTACCTTAGTGATATACAAGTCACTATTTGTTATACATTATATTGACCAGCTCTTGCCATAAGTTCTGTGGTTGAAACTATCCCAGTAACCCTTTGGCTTCTCAGACAGAAAGGGTATACCTTCACTGTTATCTAGTAGTAGGATCCATAGCACTTGGTGAGTCACTCACAACATCTGATGGTAAAAATTTTAACTATCCCTTTAACACAAAAATTCATATTTTTGTATATGTTTTGTGGGTATAGATCAAGGTTATGAAAGAGGCCAGAGGTGGTGTGAATCCAGGCCAGAACTAATAAATGGAGCTGGCCCAGTGCCGGTCCAGTGCCAGTCCAGATGTGAAAACCGGATCCTCAACAGTATCTTAGAGACTCTGGGCCAGATCCAGTATGGAACTGGTCCAGATCTGGCCCACATTTGGGCCAAATGACTACATAATAATTGTCATCCGTTCTGGAGCTGGACCAATGCCGGCCCAGATGTGAAAACCGGATCTGAACCGGCATTGGCCCGTTGTGCTAAAGGACACCGGCCCGGGTCCGTTTTACAGATCTGGCCCAGAACTTATGAAGGATCTGGGCCGCATGATTTTTGCTATCTATTACTTCTGATTTCTGTGTCTTAACATTTATATGTTCTTAAAGTCTATATGCGTGTGTTTTAATCAAATACCTTTCCACAATCAACTCTTAAATGTCCTAAACCGTTATACAGTTCTTAGTTTTAAGCATTTGATAAACAGGAAAAGAAGTTATTGTCAATCGTTAAACATTTAGAATAGTTAAAACATTTCATCAGAGATCAGATGCAGATGAAAGGGCATCTTAACTAAACCTAACTTCCAGGAGAATATTGACAGTAAAACACTCTTAGAAAATATACAAGGAAGTTATAAGAACATGGCATCAGATTACAAACAATAAAACAGTATATAAATCAAGCGCAAGGAGAGGCGTTAAAGAACATTGACATGTAATACTTCTTTTGTCCTCTGGGGGACACTGGTTCCATGAGAGGACCTGGGAATTCTCTGACTATCTACTTATAGTTAAACTCAGTCCTTGGCTCAGAAGCTGGGAAAATTGGTTATTTAACACATGATAATAATTCCTTATCATATCATTTCCAAGAAAGTATATAAAGGTGCTGGGAATAAACATTAGTTACAACAAATTAAATGCCAGAATTTCGGTGAGCATTGCTGAAGATTAAAGAGCACTGCAAAATTAACTTCTTTGTGGATTCTCCTTTTCAACACAGTTTCTAACAAGAACACGGTAATAGAACTGAAGAATTGAAGTGCAGGCCACTAAGTAACTTAACGATTATTTAATTCTAACAAGGTAATAAGGCAAGTTTATAAGGAGACCACATTCTTGGAAAAGGAATTTGAGGCTGTTCCTCTGGCGTCTGGCTTTTCTCTGCTTTGTCTCTGCTCAGCATGCAGTGAGTGCAGACACTGACAGTCATGTTAAGGCTTTCTCACATATCATTTCATATCATAAATTTCTGTTCTTATTGTACATCCTGCAGAATAGAGGGTATGCGGATGATGTCACAGAACGCAGTAACGCTCCCTGAGGGCAGAAAGACGAGCAGCAGCTTTAATCAGCTAAAACACAAACAACACATCTAAAATGGGAAAGAGCTGGATCACTGGTTCTTTGGTAAGCAGTAAGGATCACTTTCGAGTCTGACTGCCTTTAATTTGAGCAAATAATCACTTGTTTTTCTCCTGGTTTGCTACACGCAGCCATGGTAACAGATGTTTTGGTCCAGCGTGTTCCGGAAGGGAAGTGACATCAACGCGTACCTTCTATAATGATCTCTCTTCCTTTCTGCGTATACATACATCAGCTTTGGTGTGAATGTGGTGATGACACTGATTCTTGATCTCACAGCAACACCGTTTTATGTGTGAAGAGGAACTGGAAGGTTATTTTCCCCTCAGACTCTAGTTTCAAAGTAATATTTATAGCACAATGGAAAAAAAACAAATGCACCCGTTTATTTGAGCGTTGTGTTCATTTGACTTGATTTGTGCGTTTGATATCTGAAGTTACTGTGGCAACATGAGGTAAAAACATCTCAAATTGCATACATCTTTACTCAGCCCACAGGACACATAGTCTGAAAATTAAAAGTTGGAAAACATTAGTTAAAGCTATTATAATCTCATATAATCTATAATTCCAGAGGTTTATAACATGGCTGCTTTACAAATAAATCCTGATATCTGGCCTCTTTTTTAGATTAATATCTGATGAGAACCTCTTCAGCATCACATTTGCCTAAATAAATAATTTAAGAGAATTGTAAACCACTTGAAAACTTGAAAACATTATTTATTCTGACGTCAAACAAGGACCAGCTCTATTTTCTGATGTACTATTCTACACAAAACTGAATGGGTTACAAAGACATACATATCGTATCATACTGTAAGATGACTCACAGCACCCTGATATTTTTATTAGGGAGCCAGAGTCCTGGCCCCTCCTAGCCTCTGTTGCACTTGTGTCTGTAAGTCAGTTTTCAGAGGCACAGAGTCTAGTGAGGAGGGAGGGCAAGTCGACTTTAACTCTGTAGCACTACATGCAAATCTGCGGTTCACTAATTAAGTTATCTGTTGTGATTTTGTTTTACATCCATAACGAGAGGTGCATCAGGTCACAGATCAGCATGAATGACAACATTTAAAAGTTAAACTACTGAGGTGTTTCTGTTGCATGCGTTGATAATACAGACCTGGGCACAGAGTAATGCACAGGCATCCAGGCCTTTTTTCCTCATATAGCATTTTGAGAGAACACACCATTAAAATGTAGGCACTGGACGCACACACATGCACAAATAAACAATAAATTGTTAGTGTATGGTGTGACATGATTTGAGGAGGGCTGGTGACAAGAGGAGGGCGCAACTTCTGATTTTAATTGAAAATATAATTATTCTTTAAAGTGGCAGTTCTGGAAAAATCCAATACGACAACGACACAGCAGGTAATGCCACTAACGTTAGCTAGGTTGCGGGTTTGCAAACTGTTGCTACAGTTGTTGCTGCAGAGCTAACATGGAGAGAGGAGGAGACTTTTCCCAGAGCAGCACACCAGGACCCTGTTTCAGAAAGCAGGCTTAACAAACTCTGAGCTCATCCCTGAACTCAGAGTTGATTGAGCCTGAGATGGTAAACTCAGAACTTGTTGACCTCCTCATGAGGAGGTTAGCTTCACAGCATCAGTTGCTGGAGTTTGTTTCCCATTTACAGAGCCAGGGCTGAGTACAAACACTGGATTATTTTTCAGCACACACACAGAGCAGACAGCTAGCAGACTGTGAGGAGATATTCACTGAATTTGAACAAAAATACATTTCTTAAATTATTAGTGCATATATCCTTTAAATCACAAAGTTGAACTGCAGTATTGTAGATAAAAGTATCCCATCACCTCAGCAGAGACACTTTACATGTCCATGTGGTTTTAGGTTTGGTCACAACTTCCCCCACAGAAATTGACTGAGCTCGAGCAAAACAGAAATAGTCTCATGAACAGAAGTGAGCGTGAAGAGAGACAAAGCTCTGCCCTCTATTCTGTTCTCTAGTAGCAGCTGTTTTTTATACATAGCTTTCTCTGGTGGTGACCAAAAATAATCTCCAAATCTGAACAGTAGAAATGAAGAACAATAAGAGTGAAAAACCCTAAAACTTAGAGACACAGGCTGCGTTCTGATCCACACAAACAGAACTCGCTGCTCAGAGAACTTCTAAATCCTTCCATTCGGAACACTCTGCAACATCAAAGCACACCTAAGTTCCGCCGTGTGTTACCCTGGTAACATAAACACCTCGGATACCCGCTGCTACTGTGGACATTTACTGAAATTAAATATTGAATATATATTTAAACAAACTGATACAATTACAAAACTTATATTTCTGTAACTCCTTCTGTTTCTATTCTATTAAAATGTATGTAACTTGTGAATGAATGTGATTGGATAAATATGCAGCGTCATTCTTGAAAAGATTCATATGAGCATTGTTTGTTTTAGGTAACCTAACTTCTGAAATAATCATATAAATAATGATAACATTAGTTACCACAACAATAATTACAGATATATAAACTCTATTGTCTGCTCCATTGTTAGTTTTTGCTGCTCCTATGAGGTGCAAAGGCTTATGGGTAATTTTCTTGTCAACTTCCTGTGAACTGATGAGCCGTTGTTCACTTTGAACTGAACATGTTGTGCTCCCTGCCGTTTGGGATCTTACTTAAAATGGCCGAATACCCTGTGCAGTCCACTTAGCAGGGAGCTACTGGGAGATCAGAACACACCCGTACAGAAACACAACCTCCTACATGTAGAGACAAACCTAACATTCAGAAACACACAGATTTTCAACCTGAATCCTTTATACTGTTGTAAGGACGTGAAAATTCCTCCTGTGCGTCCCCTGCTGTAGTGTTGGCAAGTTTGACTCTTTTGAAAGACTCGAGTCACCAAATCTGTTCATTAAAATGAACGAATCTTTTTTGTGTCATTTCGTTCATTTGAACTAGGCTGGTTATTATTGCAGCCCTCTAGTTGGCGATTAAAAAACAGCACCGTTCTCAAACATGGAAGGTTGCCTGGCTTGCTTTATTTGACAAAGTATAATGCACAAATTCCCCTCTTGATCTTTCTCTATCATCATTATATAAACCCCCTGGGCCCACAACCAAATTCAAACCATGTAAAAACCACAGAAATATGTAGTCTATATGCAATCCACTACTCCACCTAAATCCTTCCACTTTCCTGAGTATACAACCAGACAACGAAAGACAGAGGAGGACCCATGTGAGCGGTGAACGAGTCTCAAACCTAGAGACCCACAGTTGCTATGAGTCATGAACTAATCAGTTCTGTTTCCTGTGCTGCCTGCTTACCACAGCCCTGTAGCCGAGCTGTCACGTGACAAATGAACGACTCAAACCTGGAGACCCACAGTTGAGAGTCGTGAACTAATCAAGCAGGAAGTGTAAACATTTCAAAGTTTGCTGCAGTGTCACTGCAGTTGTCTGAGCTTTGTGTAAAAGGGAAGGAAGAACAGACAGGCTGTACTCAGAAGGAGAAGGTAAAGAAAAATGTGCCCTCATAATATATTTATATGAAATGTAACTTCTCTCTTCCTGCTGCATCATTATTAATGCAAAGTAGAAACATTTGTCAGCAGCAGAGCGACAGTGTCCGTGCTGGATGTGAAGATGGGGCACACTTTGCTCTGTGTGCTGGGGTTATTCTGTGAGTACATCACTGACTTTACAATGTTGAGACTTTCAGAGGCAAACTCATGTTTTATCAACATGGTAGTTTAGTAGACATGATCTTGGTTTCTGATTTGACTTTTCAGAGTGCAGGACTGTTAAATACATACTGCACTAGTTCTTTTTGCACTAATGTTTGCACGATGCATGTTCAGTTTATGGTCTGAGGTATTGTTATTGTTATATATTGTATAAAGCCTTTAATTTAACTTACCTCTGTACCAACTAACAGAATATCATCACAGAAATGTGTGATCCTGTGATTGATAATCAATAGTTGCCTCTGATGAAACTCCAGCTGGATTTAAATGCCTTTGCTTTTTGTCTGATGAAGTTTAATCTTTATTTCAGTGCTGAATACACTCCTCTACGGACACGCTGAAGGTGACCTATTGTCTTTTTTCTAGTTTTTACATATTGACTCTTAATCACATTCTCTTGTTGTGCTTGTATTTCCATGTATGTATTATTTTACTCCAAGTATCAATACAATTTATGAAATGTCTATTTTACTGTTAGGTTTCCACTGAGGATTCAAGAGCAGACACAAGACTGTTGTCAAAAAACACATGCAGGTTTCTTTTCAAAGTGCGCAGAGAAAACCAGATAGTTGGGGATGGGCAGAGCAATCCAGGTTCCACGGGGATTAGGCTCTGGCGTCCTGCAGTTAGACCTGGGTAGACTGACAGGCAGGCGGCAGCATCTTAACGCACAGGAACAAAGAAACAGGACGTAAAAGTACAACTAGATTTGACTCTGAGAGTTGCACAATAATAACACGAGAGGTAAACTGAAAACAGAGCGAGGAGGAAGATGAACCAGAGTATTTCACTGCATGGCTTGATTACTGATGAGCCACAGGTGCGAGATGCTGCAGATGGTGATCAGCCAGGAGCCAGACACACACACAAACACACACAAACACAGACAGACAGACAGACAGGACATGACAGGGACAGCAGGGAAGGGAAAATGGAGAAAACATAAGGGAGCCTAAAGGCCTAATCATGACAGCGGGATGATGAACATGAGACGAGCTCTGAGGACTCTGGTGTGGGGAAAAACCAAAAGGTGACACAGTCAGTTATTTTGGGTGGCGAATGGTGTGCTGGCTGCCATAGTGTGTTTTTTGGTGTTACCTCTGCTGAAGTCAGAAATTGTTGAATGCTTCACATACAGATGGTCACAAATGATAAATCAACCTAAAGTGTCTCAGTGAGGTTTTGGGACAAACCTTCAGAACAGCTTCAATGCTCCTTTGTCTCTGATTTCATTATGTATTATTTTCATGAAAGTATTTTAATTGGGTTAATTCACAGGAACAGTAACGACATTTTATCATCTTTGTTGTAAACTTCACAGCAAAGAGACCAAAGGCTGAACTGAGAGCTGACAGGAGAACTATTCCAGCAGGGGGCAGTGTGACCCTGAGCTGCTCTGTGAACCCGTCATCTGGTTGGAAATACTTCTGGTACAGAGGAGAGAAAACCTCTGAACCCTGAACACACAAGATGCTGTCTTCATCTCAGATGGACCAATCAGTGTCTCACAGGGAGGACTCTACTGGTGCAGAGGAGGAAGAGGAGACCCAGTTTACTACACAGAGGACAGTGATCCAGTCGGTAAAGACCAAAAAGGCTATTTTTCAATATGATTGAAAAACAAATGCAGAAATAATACATTGTGTGTTTAGGTGTAATGATTAAGACTGAAGAATGATTAACACTAAAACATTGTGTTTAATGTTAAACCTTTTCTAATTTTTGTGTTTGGGGCCTTTGATCATGAGCCGTTACAAACAGGCCTGTTGTGACTCTGCAAACCAGCTGGCCTGAGATATACAGAGGAGAGAGATCACTCTGAGATGTGAGATCAAGGACGGAGGAGACACTGAGTGGGAGTATAAGTGGTCAACACCCCACTCAGACACAGTGACAAAACACACATACGGAGTTATCAGCGCTACTGTTACAGTGGTGGGAACTACAGGTGTATGGGTGAACACAAAAAGAAATTATATTCAACAGAGTGGAGTGATTCCTTCATGCTGAGAGTGTCGGGTAAGTTGGACTGCACTGATTCATTGTGAAGATGTCATGATTTGAACTATCAGCCAAGTCAGCGACAAACTGTGTGTTTGTTTTGTGTTGTGTGTGTGTGTGTGGCATTCGAGATGTAGTAAAATTTTATGTATTCACACAATGTTGGGCAGTTACTCGGGGCGGAGCTAGACTCTCAGCACAGTGGGGCCCACCTGCTACCTGCTACATGATGTTGGACTCGCTCTGAAAGTCCACTGAGCCCGTCTGCGGCGCGGCTTCAGAGTCTGGCCATTCTAGTCGATGCTTGTGCTCACACCAGAAGCCTTGCAGTGCGTCCCAGAAGCGTCTCTGCGCTCTGCTCTGTGGAGAATAGGCAGCCAGTCTATTTTTTAAGAGAAGCCGCGTCAAGCACAGAGCAGATGAACCGGGCAGGAAGTCGGAAACAGAAACGGCATAAAGAATCCAGTTGATTTTCAAAATAAAACAACCTGTGCAGACTCAAAACAGAAAAAAAGAAACCATTTAACTAGCCTTCTTAACCATTGTAGGAGCACACACTAGCAAAGCAAACACTAATCACCAAATCAACTAAATCTAAACATGTCAGTAAAATCAGGTAGGCAAATGATCTTATTCTGAAATGCTCCCAGTGGGATGTGCAGTCTTACAGACTATAGAACAAAACTGTTTCACAGAGAGCTGTGAAGAAGGTAGTAATCACAAAAAGGACATATTAAAAATAAGTCATTAACGTGGGGCAGGCTACACGCTGCTGCTGAGACGGAGGTATGGAAAAGATTGAGTGCCGATACACATGGCAACACGTGAACAACATGTGAACAACATGTGAATGAGGAGTGCTGGTCACAGTGCTGACAAATATGTTCGGTCCTGCGTTAACGCACTGTATCAGTGATTAGAGTGATTAGTGTTTAGATGCGCAGAAACACAGTGATCACAATGTGCTAATAAACCAAAATTGGTTTTCAAAAAAGGAAAGAGAGGAAAGACAACGAAAAGGATGTTAGAAAGTTACGTTGCTATAGTTAATCTGTAACCCAGTTTTTCACTAAGAAAGGTTGGCAGCCTTTAGTCTGTGAGTTATATTAACCTGTTGGCTTAATGTCCACAGTGAAAATCTAGCTAGCTGCAGACTAGGGTAGCCTTCATTTCATCAGCATTTAATCGTGTGCAGGGAAACGTTTAGCAAAAGATTCATATTGAATCATTGTCCCTGCCTTTTAGCAGACTAACAACAGATGAGTCAGCAGCAGCCCAGTCTCCC